>NC_092241.1:35484796-35784796 GCF_036320965.1 Panulirus ornatus | reverse complement strand
TGTATGAGCAATACATGGAGGGAAGGAGTGTCCGTGACTGGGAGACGTACAAGAGTGAGCGGCAGGAAGGGAAATAAGAGAGCAGAGTCTGGGTGAGAGCGTCTGCTGACTTTGGGAAGGATAAAAAGATGTGATTAGTGTTAGGGGAATAGGAGAGCAAATGGGATCATCAGTGAATGGAACAGATGATGAAGTGGTAGAAAGCAAAATAGAGATGGACTGAGTATTCTGAGTGATATTTGATCGTATTTGATGACATGATGGTATATGTGGGGAGGTGGAAACTTAGAGGCATGCGAAGCGAGTCATGACAAGTGGTATGCTGAAAAAAGAAGAGGTGGTGAATACCTTGCGCAAGGTAAACTGTGGCAGGAGTGGATGGGACTGCGGTTGAATTTTTCAAAAAATGAGAAGACAGTGGTGCTGATTAACTTTGGATTTTCACTGTGTATGGTTCAAGGTGAGGTACCTGAGGATTGACGAAATGCCTTCATTGTGTTGAATAAATCTTAAAAGTTGTATGAGAGAGTGGTAACTGAGAGGGTGAAGGCATGTACAAAGGAAGAAATTTGGAAGAGGCAGAGACTGTGGATCAGGTGCCTTCTTTGAATTCCTTTGAGAAATGCTTGGTGAAGGACAAGGATATTTAAGTGGCATTTGTTAATCTGGAAATAGCTCACTATAGGTATTGAAAGATTCTCTACGAAAAGTGTAATCTGGTGTGAGGGAAAGATTCTAGAAGCTTCGAGAAAGTTCTTTTGAAAGAGTAATGCACACGTGCGAGTAGTTTAAGAGGAGGGTGAGCTGACCTGTGGGAAGGATGTGTAATGTCACCACGGCTGTTAAATCTCTCTATGAAGTGGGTGGTAAGGGAGAGAAATGCGAAGGGTTTTGGAGGAAGGGACGGGAACGTAGTCTGTTGTGGATGGGTCTCGTCTCTTGCTCTCTCGTTTCTGAGAACTGCCAGGGCTGAGGTAAACTTTACCGTGACCACAAGAAAAATGTATAGAGTAAAATAATGTACGAGAGAGAGGCGCAAATGAGCATGAGCAGGTCACATGAAGGTGGCTATATAGATCACGTGGAACGTTTCGAGTCCGACTGATCTAGTTTTCCGGGAGTCGGACAATCTCTTGGTGTCACCCCAAACCATCAGGAAGGTTGACGCTCTGTCGCTACCAGGAGCCTGGCACGTTTGCAAGGTAAAATTCTACCAGAATTGCTGACTCTCTCTCTCTCTCTCTCTCTCTCTCTCTCTCTCTCTCTCTCTCTCTCTCTCTCTCTCACGGTTATTAGAACACTTGAAACTGTGAATGATGATTGGTGAATATGTCGAGACCCATTGAAGAGAAAAGCATTCCTCTTATACAGTTGTACTTCCCATCATTTGAATCACTTAAGTGACTGCCTTTATGCTCGCCAAATCATCTGAGATACTGGGATTATATTTCCGCGCATGACTGGTATGTCTGAATATGAACATGTTTTTAATATATAGATTCTTCACGGTTTTCATTGAATGCACTCTGGGGGAACATCATTATAACATTGCGAAATGAGAGCTTTTTTGCCTTTAACAGTGCCGGTAGGCTACATGTATTCCCTTAAAGGGAATCATTCTGGACAAAAAAATTCTATACAAATGCGAGAACGTAAACAAGATGGAAGCGGTATATACTGTAAGGTCGTGTTCTACTACACCATAGCATCGTTATTACATCATCTTTTTCTCTGCGCTCTCATGTTGCATAACTTTACTGGTGTTTCTTTCACCTTATATATATTCATAAGCCTTCTTTATCCTCTTTTTAGTATGTAGGAACCTTCTATGTCTTCTTTTATGTCCCTTGTCTCATTCTTCTGGTGAACCAACTTTATCTTCGCTCTTCTTTCTACGACTCCATTGACATCCTCGTCCACTTTTTCCTTGTTTCTGTCATGTTAAAAGCATTTTACAAAGGCTCAGGTCTGTTTTAGCTTAAACTCCTAGTTGATTTGCCTGTCTGGCTTTCTCTCAACCTATCTATTTATTTATCTCTATCTATCTGTCTGTCTGTCTATCTAGCTTCGTTAATGACTAACCTTCTTGCCTCAGCCTGGAGCAGAAGACACAAGCTAATGATGTAAATCAAGTCGACCTTAATCGCTGGTTCAAGTTCATCCGGCTGCAAGTTAGCCATATCATAAGTTCCATAACCTTAAGAATGGACGACAGTCTGTCATCACAGCATTTGAGCATATCACTGGGTACTGTAGGTTGCTTGCGAATTCAGTCTCAACTGTACTCCAAGTGAGCTCACGGCAATAGGCACATGTCTTACCTTTTTCAGATATGGTGCATATCATGGGTGCGTTTCGTTGAAAATTTGACCATTATAATAAGCCAACCAGTCAGTCAATTGTTCATGTGATTGTTGAGTCAGCCAGCAATTTGGTTAGTTATGTGACAGCTTAAATCATCCAGACAATTAACCATTTATGTAACAGTCTGTTAGCCAGTCTTGGAGCAGTTATATTAGC
The DNA here is from genome assembly GCF_036320965.1 of Panulirus ornatus. Classification (NCBI taxonomy): domain Eukaryota; kingdom Metazoa; phylum Arthropoda; class Malacostraca; order Decapoda; family Palinuridae; genus Panulirus; species Panulirus ornatus. The sequence continues at coordinate 35,782,276 of NC_092241.1, read as the reverse complement.
CCGCTATTCAGAGGCCTTTAAAAATGATTTGCAGGAATAAGACATGCGTGATGAAATGTCATACCACAGCACACTAACGCTGATACTTAATGGACGAAACTGAAGCGGAGAAAAATCAACCAGGTATCTTGTTCACAGTCACCTTATACTGAGACTGGACTTGCAAGCAGGAGTAGTAATAACACGATGCATTCACCTCTCCACTACATAGCAGAAATGCAGCGAGCGTTCTTTTCCAGAACGATCCATCATCACTCGTTAAGGCAAAGTCTACAGGAATAATTTACGGGAGGTACTTAAGCCACCTCGATATGTCATAAGTATCTGTAACGTATACACACTGACCCACCGTTATATAAAGGGCATTACCATTAGCGTCCACCTTGGCAGGCAGCAGCCTGTGTCGTGTTATGTTAGGGCAGAAAGCCATGAAGTTCATTCCTCACCAAAGCTGTGAGAATCAGGGACGCAGCGTCTCCCTGCCCACCATGTTATAAGGAATGACCACGATCAAGATACATTCCCACTGCTCACAAATTAATGAGAAAGGCTGAGCTTAGCACCACTACTCCTTGCTGTTCATCAGATCATGAGAGACGCGGAGAGCATAAGACAAAAGTTCTTCCTGTTTAGCAGGCTATGTGAAAGAATAAGGTGAGAACAGCAACAGGTCCACAGTTAACCCAGCTGTTTATCCACCCCTTAGGGGTTAGTCGATAAAATGGATACCTGGCTCAGACTAGGGTAATATATATATATATATATATATATATATATATATATATATATATATATATAAAACTATAATGGGATAGCCTTGATTAGGGCCCCAGCTACCCGAGCCGTCGCAGCTAACATTAAAAAAGATATAATTCGTTCATCGATGAAAGGGACTGGCGAGAAAAGATACATTGCTTCATGTTCATCAGATTGGTGAAGACGCTTAAGAGCAGCAACATTCATTGTAGTTCCTAGACCACGAGGAAGACAGGCAAGTCGCTCCTCTTCAGTATAATATGGGTCCAAGCTTAACATTAAGAAACGCTCTCCCTTGACGCGCGCCTGAGGCTAACTTGTACACTCGGTAGCGGCAAGACTCGGTCTGGATCTACCTTCGTCTTCCAGCACTTAGTGGAAATTCTAATACCCAATCATTAAAGATTTCTGCCATTGAAATATATTCATCATGGATTCAAACGATTTAACTCGGTGAAATACTACCCGCTGTGACAGTCATCAATTTTTACAGCAGCTTATCTGGATACGAGGAAACTTAAAGAAAGAAAATAAATTTTTCTTCGTTATAGAGACGGTTGACATACATTTCTAGTTTTAATTCCATGTCAGACACTGAGGACCAACATGTTACGTGATTTGTTTTTTCTTAACGTCAAAGGCTTCAGTCAAGGTCAGGAATGAGATATACAAATGAATAAGAAAAAAGTGAAACTTATAATTCCAGATCCTGTAGTATAGAACCTGGCTCTTGAAAGGGACAGGTCGTACTTGTAAGGGAAGAATTTACAAGGCAGAGGGTTTCAAAACATACTTTTGTAGAGAAAGCAACGGACAGGTATTTAGAGTATTCCAGGGTTGCCTGGAATTTTCATCTATGGACCGAAGCAGGCAGCCAAAGAGTAAGCTTTCTGGAAACGATACAGAGGTGTTTTACGGCTCCGTTACTGTTCTTGTTCTCAAAGTTAATATTTGAACGACTCTGGGTAATGTTAGACGTCGCTAACAACCACTTAATCAACCATGACACCATTGACCCACCCCGTGTCAGATTTAGATAATTTTAGTATATTACTGCGTATGATACATCAGTCATAGATTTAGAAAATTCTAAACCTCACGTTTTAAGCTGCAACAGGCAACAGTTTCCTATGCATGGCGGTTTTTTTTTTTTTTTTTTTTTTTGAGGACGCGATATGAATAGATATTTGATCTATTTCTGTGGTCTATACCTTCTCTATTTTTTGTCTCTACAGTTTCTAACATTTCGGCGACGAAGGACATGGAAAGAAGCTCTTTTTTCTGTATATAGCCTGAGAAAAATCCAGACGATTCTCTCACCCAATACCGTGTGGAGATGTAGAATACTCATGCAATGGACAAAGGCCTCGGAAAAGTGCTCTTTCTCGAGGGAAAAAAAGACTTTCCAATGGTTGCGAAGACATTGTTGTAGCCATTGCAGTATACATCAACGACCCCTTCCTTGTTCCTGTTGTTTCCAGCAAGGGGTAAAGCTACTACACGACTACAGCTGAGGAAAATTAACATCCTCTCCAACAGGCAGTCGACCGAACAGAATCTTGAAATTCTCCGGCGTTGCCATTGCTGTCATCCATTGGAATTGTGGTGATGAGGTCCCAGACCAGTGGTCGAGTGAAGGACGCTGCCGGAGGTGGCTGATGATGACCGTTTAAGTAATGCTGTAGCACTGGAGACGATAAGGTGCTCTGCGGGTGGTGATGAGTTGCTCAGATGTTGGTCAGGAGAAGAGAGAGAAAGATGCCATGTAATAAGAAACCTGTTTTCTAAACTGAAATTCATAAGATGGAAAGTTGATTACTTAAGATTTGCTATTTTTTTTTCAGAAATTTTCAATGCTTGTGTATCCTATGGCTGATAAAGCGTTATAAAGAGACAATGTGGTATCCATACGAAAACATAGGAAATTCAAGCTTTATATCAAGCCTTATAAAGGGGTCAAAGAATGTCTCGTGATTGAGAAAATTTGATTGGTTAGGGGTCACCATTTTCTGATGCGTTCAGCAATATCTATCATTCTGTCCACTCGTTTTACGAGAGAAATATTTAGTTTCCTCTCATTTAAGCTTTCGTGTTGCATTAATATATTTTCAGTAGTAAATAGTTTGTAAAAAGAAAAGTAGTTCTGAAAATTGTCCTTTTTTCCCTTCACCTTATATTCTCTTACCTCATTCACCTCCTCTTTATCATATTTGCTATTCAGATTCACCTCATTTGCTTTCATCTATATATTCTCATTCATTTCTCTGACTCTTTTGCTATTTCTCCTCCCTTATGGCTCTTCTCTTCCACATTTGCTTATTTCTTCCTTTACTACTCAACCTGCACACATTCCCTTTATATTTAAACCCCTTCTGCTAACTCTGTCCACTTTCCCTCCTCACGGCTCGCTGTCCATTCAAGGCTGGTATGCTTCTCATTACAGCATCAGATAACATGGTCATCCAGTGTCACTTTCTTGTGCTTAAGATTAGATCACTTCGTGCTCATTACATATTGGTGTATTCTTGTTTACATTAATGCGATCCAATTATTTCATTTATGTCGGGAATTGCTTTTTTTATGTACATTCTGATAAGACAGGCCTTGTATGATTTATGAAGGGTAAAAAGTAAAGAAAAAGAGTGTTTTTTGATTAGTGGGAAAGCTTTCGTTTAAAAAGCGGCAAGTCGTACCGCACTGGAAAAAAAGCGTTAGAAGAGAAAGTTCCACAGCTTATCGGTGTAGGAAAAGAAGCAGACATCAAAATAGATCACCTTCGAATTGTAAAGGGTGATCACGTGGCACAGGGGCCTATTGAGCGTATTAGGTGTAGCTATGTGTAAGGGTAACACAGGCAGCCCATAGCAGCAGCAACCAAAGGGACGTCTATATGAGAGGGAATGAGAACCAACATTGCGACACTGGGCAAGCGGGTTTTGAGGTTCAAATGGGTGAGTTGATAAGTCGTACTACTTTGGAATCGACTCTGCTGAGTATTTGGAGCTAAAGCCTACATAAGACTTGTCCATCATCAGAGCAACTGCTCAGAACAAAAACATTTTCGACATATGAACAGGACTCCAAGTTTCTTCGAGGCAGGCTCAGCTAATTGCGTAATGTGGATTTTTTTTTGTTTGTAAAATAGATTAAATGTTACGATATTCCGAGTAAAGGAATTGCAGAACCATCAAAAGGAGCTCTAGTAGGCGGCAAGTAGTACCATCGATTGGGTATTGGAAGTGTCTGCGTAAACGTCACAGTGAGTCAGTACTGCAGTAGGTAGTACATTCTTCTCCCTAGTCTAGTGTTTTTCCCTGACACACGCACACACACACACACACACACACACACACACACACACACACACACACACACACACACACACACACACACACAAACACACACACACACACACACAGCTTGCTGAGACACATTCCAAAGACTCGCTTTGTGTAATGCACACAACTTTTGACAACACGTAAACCACTCGACTCTCTATAATAAATCATGATGATCATCAATGGAGGCTATAGTCTGATATGGGAAAGGGATTTCTGAAGACATCGTTCAACAGTTGAGTCTATAAAAGAAGCAAAAATATTAGGAGAGATGCTAGCTGGATGGTATTCAGCAGGGGAAACTATAGCAGAAAGACCGTGAATGTTGAAGTGAGCGGAAATTGAGTTGGGTCTGTTGGAGGGGCTGGAGTCTTTGAAGATGCCAGTAATGCTACTGCCAGAGTGGGATTCCGGAGATTTTTCGCAACCCTTACGGAAAATTGGGAGAAATCTTGTTGGTCTCTTGTCGTGTGTGTATTTAAAGGTGTAAAATGAGAAAAGGGAAGAGAGTGGAAAAGAACGTGAATTGGAATTGGAAATTAGTAGCTTATGTGTGCGTTCATGTAGGTATATGATGCTAAAACTATTTCTGTAGTTTTGCTTTACTGTTTCCAGGCAGTACTATAACACTTCTAAGTCGAGAGGTATAGGTACACTGAGCGATTACTGTCTACTCACTCCGAACTACAGGGTTGCGGATAGGGTGGATGTGGTTACAAAAACGTAACTTAAATGAGCCGGGATGACGGTAAGAGCACTCTGTACATTCCCACCTGCAGTTCCCTTTCTCTGGTAACAAAATCCAAAAGTTATAGGAGAGAGGTGTGGGTAGAGGAATATGATTAAGAATGTCACCCCCAGCTCACCCTCAAGGGTTTTCATTAACAGCCTCGGCTAATCTCGCCATGAGTGATGAATAGCCCTAACTTAACGGGGACAAGCATTATTAAAAACTTTTAGCTTACCCTGGGAGATGTAGCAATGCCTCGATGTTGTCTGCTCGTAGTAACTCGCGCCACTGTCCCAACTCCAGTAACTCTATCTTTACTTTCTGAACTACGTAAGTCAGAAGTACGGCCCCTTTACTTTCCCGTAATGCCTTATGATGAATGAACACAGACCTTATGATGACTTGCTCAAACTCCCTCGTCCAGTAGTTACTCTGTCGCGCTAAGTGAGTTAAAACTTCATGAAGTTTTATGATGCCTACGAACATGTATTTTTCCAGTCGCTCATCCACCTCGGTTGACGTAGACTGTATATCTCAATTACCTGAATATTTTGACGATTCCATGTGTTAACTAAATTTTCCAGCGTTAATACCATATGGCAAAATCGAGTAATGTCTCCCTGCATTCTTCACAGTAATGCTAGATAAGTATACCCATTCATACTGACCAAAGGTCACACACGCATATCTTTTAAGTACTTCGACTGTCTGGTTGCCGATGGGTTGATGGACAACTCTAGCAATTTTCATTACGATTAACACGGTTGGGTCCGTTAGATAATGATTTTGCCTGGCGATATATAAAGTTCTAATGTAGGTTATTACTGACCATTATTTTCATTAGTGTTGTGCAATGAACCTTATAACAGATCTGTGGTCATTAATTTGAGACTTTATTTCCACTAATAATCTTGTCTGGCATCATTAACGAATAATTTAAGACTAATGCACGTACTTAATAAAAAATTGATTGATGAACAAAAAACTAAAGTGGCATTATGTAAGACTTTTATGCTGGGTATAAAAGGAATTAAAAGCTACTTTCACTCTTCCATACATCATGTATCAGGTGAACTTAATGTTCGATCAGTGTTCATGTATGGTAATATGAGGCACTGGGAGGGTTAGTGTTAGTACGGTCATGGTACTTCCAGCTGGTTACCTGTCGTGACGATGTTGATAAACTGGTGATTAGTGCACGGATCAGGTGTTGCCAGGTGAGGAACGAAGTGATGTGGATAAAGTGTGGAGGGGATGGTGTGGATGACTGAATGTGTTCAGGGTCATATATGACGTCGTGTATGGCGATTGAGTTATCTTGTACAACTGGAAAAGGTGTTAAATTCTTTCTCGACTGATGGATGGAAATTGACGTTATCGGCACGGCAGCCGATAATCCCAAAGCAGAGATTAGCATCGACTGATTACGTCTGAGGAGATGATTGTAGTGGTGTGATGAAGCAAGAAGGGAACATATCATACCATATGAAGAAAATATATAGAAAAACGTGTACTCGTAAGAAAGTAGTTTCTAGAAGCATGCGAATCCAAACTCAGAATTGAAATGAAAATCATACGATAATGAAATGGGAAATATGATCTTCATTGGATAAGGAAGAAAAAAGTTAGATAAATAAAAAGTTGAATCGAAGAATGGTTGTTTAGGACACCAGGAATCTAGATGACCATTTAAGAAAAGGTAACGGCTAGGATAACGAAGACTTGATAAACACATCAACAAAAAATTAATTGTGCAATAAGAAAGCTAACAAGCCCGACCAGCAAGATGTTATAAACTTGGAACAAGAATGATCCAGATATTTAGAGTAAAGTAACTCAGCCATGAACAAGAATGATCCTGTCATTCAGAGTATAGTAACCCAGTCAGGGTAGAATTATGAAGACCAATCAACTCTCTTCTCCTTCGCCTTATCAAATCTCCAGGTATCACTTCTCTTCAACCATCCCTTTCCGTCCTCCGTGACGCTTGCTATAACCCTATTTTACAGGCATTATTTTGGCCCTCCGATCTCTTCAGCTATTTGAGAGTGTCCCTGCCAAAACGGCTTGGCTACTGCTTCCCTGGATTCTGTATGGAAACCCACATGAGTAATGACCGTTACGATACTTCCAAGACACGAAACTGCAGAATTCACTTCCTTACGTCGTCTTTTCCTCATTATTGAACCTTTCTGCCATCGATAGTCAGGTGTACAAAGACCCAAGTAACCACAACTAGTGCATGTCTCTACTAGTGTCGTGTCAGTTACTATATAAATGAAAAAAAGTTGAATTGTTAGTCAGACAGACAAGAAGCCAGTAAGCTGCACCAGTGAGCCAGCTCTATACATCCCAGGGAACTGATCTGGCAACAGACAAGAAAATGCTCCTGAAAGACGACCAGCTGAGCCGACCCTCCGGGTTATATATATATATATCACACCACCGTCAGGGTGTGGCCTTATCTTTTTCGGCCGAGTCTTTCGTGTGGTTAGAGTAATCGGATAGAACGCATCCGTCAGCGTCACCAGATATCCATCCAAAAGATCACATAAACTCAAAAGTAAGACGATCCCTGACAACCCAGTTTCTAAAATCAGATTTCACGTCAGATCACGAAAGCGGATCACACTTAACACTCCTTCCCAAATGTTTTCTAAACGATATTTTTGAAGCAGTTACTCGAGAGATGGAACAGCTGACGTCATGACCACAATACACGTTATATCATTCGTTACGACAGGAAACCGTTTTGTATAGTTGAAATAGATGTTGCATGTCCTCACCACTTCAGGATGCTAAGGAAAGAGTGAGAGAATACAAGTCCAGTAAGTGATGGTACGAGGAGAGAGACTGAGCATGCGTAGGAAGTTTTAGATGAACTGTTTTGAATAGAACGTACGGGTTTCAGTCATCCCGCAACCAGGCAGAGTCTGGACTGAACTTATGGTGTTCCATCCAGCACTGAACATTATTGATTAGTTGTTCATTCTCTGCAGAGCATATAGTGACACGTTGATCATCAGCAGTGACAGAAAGAAGAAAGAGAAAAAGAAACGTTGGTGCAAGCGAGAGATAGAACGTAAGTCACTGATGATAATGGAAAGAAAAATATGAAAATAATGGGAGTCGTAGCTTTAGTATTCCCAATGTTGAAATACTATAGTGAAATCTAACTATTCCCTTCAAGAATAGTAATGTGTTAATTCGTCTAGAAAAGCCAATACTCTGAATGTTTCATGAATCTTTTTTTTGCCGAGGGTTCTCGGTCGAGCGTGAAAGGAAAGCAGTTTAATACCATTTTAGTTCACATTTGGGAGAAATCTGGGAATATAAAGGGAACCAAGAACTGCTGTATGAAGAGCGCGTGGCTGGGGAGAGTGTGAGGCGACTCGGAAAAGTCTGCAATGTTAAAGAGACGCTGCAACATCAAAGGAGCACTTTGAATGCTTGACGAGAACCAGAACAGTTAAGAAAAGCCTGGGACGATCGTGAAGGAGAGCACTAAACAATTGAAGAGTGCCTCTATCGCTGTGGGTAGTCTGGATCTCCTTGGAAAAATGTGAAGCGGTTCAATTGAGTTTTACGTCGCTGAATTGGAACTGGAGGGAATGGGAGGAGTAAAGAGGCTTAGAGAAGGTCATGATATGACTGATGGATGACTGGAACGGTTAGAGAAGCGAGCGCAGTTGTCAGAAGCGTTAGAGACGTTTGTTCGATGTATTCCCTGCTGAAGGTTGTGAAGCTGGAACTTCCCGACTGTTCAGAATGTCAAAGGACTGTCAATAGACTGCACCAAGGGCCTATGAAGCGGTTAGGGATAACCACGGTAGGGTCTGCAGGGCCTGGTTGTTAGGTATGTTTGAAGGAATAGTGGTTCCAACAATGTTATATGTGTGCGAGGCATGGGCTATAGATAGGGTTGTGCGGAGCAGGGTGGATGTGTTGGAAATGAGATGTTTGAGGACATGTGGTGTGAGGTGGTTTGATCGAGTAAGTAATGAAAGGGTAAGAGAGATGTGTGGTGATAAGAAAGAATTTGGTTGAGAGAGCAGAAGAGGATGTGTTGAAATGGTTTGGACACATGGAGAGAATGAGTGAGGAAAGATTGACAAAGAGGATACGTGTGTCAAAGGTGTATATATATATATATATATATATATATATATATATATATATATATATATATATATATATATGTACATTAGTATTGTGTGTAGGAGCCGTTGTGCTGTCTCCATTCATTTGTGTGTGTGGCTCGTGATATCCAGGTCTGGGATTGCACATGTCATGAAATTTTATAACGTGTTCAAGATGGATTATATAGTTTTCAAATTTTGCCTTTGACGTAGCTGCGCACCTTATGTAGATATTCACTAACATTCATGTTGCAGTTTGTGTCTTTAAAATGGAAAAGTTCAATATTAATATTACTCCTCGTCATAGAGTTAAAGGTGCAGTCAGTACAGCTATCAGTTAAAACCTGTAACTTTCAGACCAAGAAAAATGGCATTGAGTTTTCCTTTATTAAAGACGTAAAGAATTGTAACATGAATGTTATGATTTCGACCGTGGAAACCGGTTTGGGTTCAGGTAATTACAGATGGTCTTAAGACCTGACATTTTATAAGCTTTATTTTCTGTAAGAAACTGAATTATTATGCATCTTGGTTTCTAAGTCTTTTCCCTGTAGTTTTCATATTCATTTGTCCCACTATTATCATCTCGCTTAATCTGGTGGATACCTGTAATCAGGGAATCAAGATTATTTAATCTATTTTCACGAGTTATCTATTAATTTCTTAATTTTCTCTAAGTATATGTACCGCTAGGACACAGGAAACAAGTTTGTTAATAACATGCTGTCGTGAGTTTAAAAGTGTTTGGTAAAACTGACTTCTTGTTTGCTGGAAGTGTGTACCTTCGACTGTTCGTATCCTAATCTTAACGAGGGTGGAATAGAGGTCACACGCTCCCATTTTGCACGGAAGCTGTTTTTTAAGAGAGATTTTTCTAAATATTGAGTCACTCGCTTGTTTGTATCCATGAAGCTTAAAGGTTCCAAAAACAATCGGTAAATCATATTTTGTTCTCTCTCCTGAGAGAAGTTCAAAAGGATACATGTCATCTTCATTTGTGTATATCCATCTTACCACTTGATCCATGGAAATTATATCAAGAAGTAGAATCCTGCTATATGTTTTTAGGAATATCTAACCGGATTCCAATTCATACTGAAAGCTTTCTGATTAATCGATCCACGCTCGATGTCGAATACATGAAGTTACCCTAAAAAACTCGTTTTCTCATATAGATATAGAGCTCGTTTTCTGTAAATCATTAAAGCAGTGTCTACTTTGGATTTTTTATTTTGGGGTTGAGGGGCGATTAGACGGAGATGCAAATTTACGTTGATGCATATATCATACACTACTAATCACTTGAGACTTTCCACAGACTGTGCAGTTTTACAAATGTAGGCTATATGAAACTGTCATACAGATTTGTAGTATTTAAGCTTAAGGTGTAAATCATGAATAAAAAGGATAACAAATGCTTTTGTTTTTCTGGTGTAAAAGTAATTTATGAAAGCAGATACAGATACGTTAATCGGCACCTTGTTACATGATTTTGTTACCAATGCTGTTTTCAAACGACTTCGTACAACATAATCTGCTCCCATCAAGGGCCCATATAGGTAGCGACAGAGGTTGTGCATTATTATGGAATTATTTTAAACACCAGCAGAAAGTGTTTATATTTTGTTTGATGAAAACATCGTCGATAGCCAGTGGATTGGCCTAAAGCCCAACCAATCAACCAAATTGGAGTGTATAGTGCAGAATAGTTTAGTGTATGCAGTATGAAATTTCAAAGATATATTGCAATATACTATATGGCCATACAATCATAACAGGCTCATGCAAGCTTCTTTTTTATCCCTTCTTCACACCATATGACCTTCACTCGTTTTGTTCATTTCATCTTTTCTCTTTATTCATCGTGATCAAATCATCCACCTCTGTTGCCTTGACCTTTTAGGTGATCGTTTCCTGCATACAGTAAGGATTCCTCACCATACCTCTTTATTTAGGATAATCAGCATTTCTACGTATAAACCTTCCCTTCAGGATGTCAACCTATTTCTTTCCTCTTCACCAGGAGAGGGCTTCTGTGGATGGCCCGGACAGGTTATCCATCCTGTAGTGAAAAGTCTTTGCTTGGAATGCAGACAAACTGCTACAAAAGTGGTGAGTTCTAAAAGAGCATATTTGTATAAACTCGCATGCAAAAGCTGTATCATTTTCTATTTAAGACAGCCATATATAGCATTTTCTTTGAAGCTCTATTATAGAAAACGAAAATGTCAGGGGTGTCTCTCATTTCTTTGGAGCCACAAAGTCCTGACAGAAGCTATGCACACACACATGTCAAAGATCTTAGGCTAGCATAACCACTTAACTTCTAGGCTAAATTTTTAAAGCATCAGAGCAAATTCACACACACCCCTTCTTATATGCCACAGCGGTCAAGGTGTCACACTTTGGAAATAACGGTCAAACTGTAACTTCAGCAATCTAGTACGTCTTTAATCTTGATTCTGCGTTTTTCTTACTTGATTGCCGTTTCCACTGTGATCAGGTAGCGCCAGGAATAGACGAGAAAGGTCACATTCGCACACGTACATTCTCTTGCTCTCATATGTAATACACCGAAACCACAGCTCACTATCCACATCCAGGCCCCAGAGACCTTTCCGTGACTTTTACCTAAGACGCTTCACATGCCTTAGTTCTGTCCAGTGACAGCACGTAGACTCCATTGTACCACATCGTCCCATTTCACGTTATGCCATGCACGCCTTTCATCCTTCTACCTGTCCAGGCCCCGATCGCGCAAAATATTTTTCACTCCATCCTTGCATCTCGCATTTGGTCTTTGTTCCCTCCACTTCTGACACACGCATCCTCTTTGTCAACTTGTCCTCACTCATTCTCTCCATATGGCCGTGCCATTTCAACACACCCTCCTCTGCTCTCTCAATCACGCTTTTTATTACCACACATCTCTCTTACCCTTTGATTAATTCTTCGATCAAACCACCTCACACCACGTACTGTCCTCAAGACATCCCCTTTTCGACACATCCACCCGCTTCCGCACAGTCTTATCTATAAACCATGCCTTGCATCCATTTAATATTGTTGGGATTACTTTTCCTTCAAACATGCCCATTTTTGCCCTCCCGGATAACGTCCTGTCTTTCCGCACATTCTTCATCGCTCCCAGAACCTTTGCTCCCCCCGCCCTATGACACACTTCGCTTCCATGGTTCCTCTCGCTACCGTGTCCTCCATTCCCAGGTCTCTAAAACACTTCACTTCCTCTAATTTACGTCCATTTCAATTTAAACTCCAACTCACCTGTCCCCAAACCCTGCTGAACCTAATAACCTTGCTTTTATTCTTATTCACTTTCAACTTTCTCTTATCAAGAACTCTTACAAATTAATTAACAAACTAATGCAGTTTCTCGTTCGAATCTGCCACCAGTGCTGTATCATCAGCAAACAACAACTGACTAAACTCACAAGCCCTCTCATCCCCAACAGACTGCATACTCGCCCCTCTCTTCAAGACACTCTCCTTTACCTCCTTCAGCACCCCATCCAGAAACAAATTAAACAACCATGGTGACATCACACCCTTTGCAGCAGACCAACCTTCGCTTGGAACAATTCACTCTTCTCTCTTTTTATTCGTACACAAGCCTTGCACTCTTGATTAAAACTTCCCATTGCTTCCAGCAGCTCTCATCCTACACCGTATATTCTTAAGACCTTGCACAAAGAATCTCGATCAACCCTATCATATGCGTTCTCCAGATCCATAAATGTCATATACAAAATCATCTGTTTTACCAAGTATTTTTAACACAAATTCTTTAAAGCAGAAGAAAAGAAAATCCAAACATCCCCTACCACTTCTGAAACCATGCTGTTCCTCCCTAATCTGATGCTCTGTACATGCCTTCACCATTTCAGTGAATACCCTCCCACACAACTTACCGGGTATACTCGACAAATTTCTGCCTCTGTAGTTTGAATACTCACCTTTAGCCCCCTTGCCTTTATACAATGACACTTTACATACATTCCGCTACTGCTCAGGTACCTTACCATGATCCATGCATGAAAATCCACTGAATGCGCTGAAAATCCTTGCCAGCAAAGCAACAGCACAATTACCTCTTTCTTGATAGATTAAAAGGCAAGACCATCCACTTTAGCAGACTCGCTGCATTTCACCATACACAACTCTGTCACCACCTCTTCTCTCTTCACCATACCACTCCCCATACAACTTCGCATACCATCCAGACCAAAACACCCGAAATCTCCCTCTCTTATCATCAGCTACGTACAACCGTCCATCAAAATGCTCAATCCATCTTATTACTTCATCACAACCTGTTATCACTTCCCCTTTTACCCTCATCACCAATGTTCATACTTTTATCTTTCGTGCATTATTTAACTCCTTCCATTAACATCCTTTTATTCCGCTTAAGGTTTATCAATAGATCTTTTCCTCTCACAAACCCCTAAATTTACTCCTAATTCATTTCCAATCTGTTCTTACCTTTACCCAGAACTTCCAGGTTTCTTTCCCCAAACATACTACCTTTTCATCTTGGTCACATTCTTATACAGTTCGACACCGCGGCCTGACCCTCGGAGAAGGATGAGCACTTCCTGCTTGACTCCCTGTATTTCCTCTTTTAGAAATTGAAATACAAGGAGGTTTTCCAGCTCCCAGCTCCCGCCCCCTTTAGCCACCTTGCACGATACGCAGGGGATATGTAGGTAGAATTCTTTCTCCCTTACCCCAGGAATATATATATCGTAGACTCTTACGAATATACATGATCACGCGCAGAACTGTGATCCTTTCCAATATATAAATATATATATATATATATATATATATATATATATATATATATATATATATATATATATTATATCCTGCCCGAGGAGTCCCTTCTATCCTGCTTGTCTGTGGGTATGTGTAAGGAGTCTGCGGGGCAACTAAGCATTAAGCGTTCAGTGTCTTCATTTTGGTAATTGCATATTGAACATGAACGGTCTTGATGTTATTTCAGCGTGATATTGTAGAACAATGGGTCCAAAGTATAGATGAGAAAGAGTAATTCGTACATGTCTGGGGAGTGTAGTTAGTTGGATGTGTGTGTGGTAGAGTTGAGAGGGGTGACTGTCTTAGTATTTTTCAGGTCATTCCAAGCAGTGTTGTGTTTGTTGGGGCAGTGGGAACCGTGAGTATGGATAGGTTGAAGGGTTAGATTTTCTTTCTGACGGTTGATGGTTCGTTATGGTGTATTTTCGATATCATAGGAAGGGTCCAGTACTATTGAAAAAAAATGAGTACCAAGCAAATTAATGTGGGATTGGACTGAAGGGTCTTTGTTTTATTGCGTATGTGGTGGCAACCAGTCACTGTTTTGAGTGCTTTATTTTGTCGTAAATGACTTTGACTGGGAAAGGTATTGACGACATTTTGTAGAGGATGCAAAAGAAAGTTTTTCCTTGCATCGAATTTATATGGATATTATTCGTTTTCACAGTAATAAGTTAAGAATCGCTGAGACAGTATACAATTGTAATACCTTCTCCGGAAATTATAGATCTTATTTTGATGCAAGTATTCCAGATTTTAACATTTTACCTTATGCTTCAATCTGGCAAATACAGTACCTTGTTGATATACACATGAATATTGACGCCTTAATATAAAAGGAACGACAGTTTTTATGACTACAAAGCACTGAATTTCGTTACTGAATAACGGGAAATATAGGATCTAAATCGCGCGCGCGCGCGCGCGCGCACACACACACACACACACACACACACACACACACACACACACACACACTTTCCTTTCATGTAAGATTCTTCATATAGATGATCAGAAATGTGTATTTTTACCATACTCCCTATAGCAAGACCAGGGGCTTTGAGACCTCGGGAAATCGAGAGAACCTACCGTAATTCTGCGACTAATATCATAGAAAAAAGAAAAGTTAGGCTCGTATGTGTATAACATTTTATATTGGGTAATTATAACGACAGGGCCAGGCCGGCTACAGCTTGGTGATGTGAAACGTGCACCTTGTTAACATGTATATCGTCTGTCTGTCTGCATACCTTGCTGCAGCTGACTGTAATGTCCATTGTGCATATCTAGTGAGAGACAGGAGACGTAATAAGGTGCTCATATAATTTCGTTCAAGCTGCAATTTGCTTCATGCAGCTGCCTTCCAGCTGCTTTCACGATGATGCGCTAATGAATGCACACATGTATTTCTTTCACTTCCTGGTGACACGCACATCCACGACCGTACATTTCTCTCCCTTGACATCAAAATTAGGTAAATACACATAGGAAATTACACACACACATACACTCGCAAATGCACACACACGCGCACACACACACACACATACGTTCGTACACAAACACACGCACACACACACAGATGTACATGCATATACACACGCACGCACTCACACAGTATGGTCGCTGTGGTGGACGACCCCGTCGCCAAGAAGTTCGTAAACGTATCGTCTTGCACTCTGTTTACACTGATGTTGACGTTCGTGTAGTTATGTTTGTATTATATGGGAAGGCAAATTTACTTTAGTGGGTCTCATTTTCTATTATACAACTTCTACATGTTACGTATGATCTCTGCATTAAGCATGTCCTCTGTCATTCTGTTCCGTTTGCCCAACATAAAAGTACTTTCTTTTTTCTTTTTTCAAGTTTCTTGCCTAATTTCATGTTATGTTCTCGCGTTGGTCTCGCCCTACATCTCTCGAAGATCTGTTTTAAAAGCTGAAAGCTTGTGATCAAGTCACCCCTCAAACTTCTCTCTTTCAAGGTCGGCAAATATTAAACCAGAGTTTAAAGCTTTCCCTGTAAATCAACTTTCCTAATTCCCGATGTTTGTGTGTGCGTGTCTGTATGGTATGATTCTTAATATAATCATATATAGTGAAAGGAAATTTTCTTCTCGACTTTGAAGGAATGATTCCATGATGGTGAAACTTGGTACATCTGTTACACACACTCCGAAACATTCACAAGTGATGAGATGTATATCTATCCCTCTCAGGGATATTTGGCTGTCTCTCTGGAACTGCCTTCTTCATTATAGCCCAATGTAAGCAAGGGTTTTCGTTAGTGCAGGGAGGTATTAACGAGGGAGCTACAATGTTGTTGTGTTTTTAGATAAGTTTCATTTGAGATTAGAAATGTTTGTTTCAAAAGTGCTTTTTAACATTGGGATATTTGACTAAGAGTCTTAGGAATTTAATATTGTGTATCATTTCTTTATTCATGGACACACGTTTGAGAGTATTGCATGTATGATGGGATTATTCGTGGTTTTGATTAACCTCCCTACGAAGTTTTATCTTATCATTTCTATTACCCGTATCACGTTTTCACGATATTTACATTTCTATTCCAGTAATATTCCTAGATCCACTCGACCTTATGCAGTGTACACAGACACACTGATGTAGGTATCAAATGTGTGGATCAGGTGTTTCCTTTGAAGATTGTATGTGAGAAATGCTTAGAAAAACAAATGGATTTGTATTTGGCATTTATTGGTCTGGAGAAGGCAAATGATAATAGTCGACATAGATGCTCTGTAGAAGGTAATAAGAGTATATGGTGTGGAAGGTAAGTTGCTAGAATCGGTGAAAGGTTTTTATCAAGGATGTAAGGCATGTGTACGAGTAGGAAGAGAGGAGAGTGATTGGTTCCCAGTGAATGTCGGTTTGCGGAAGGGGTGTGTGATGTCTCCATGGTTGTTTAATTTGTCTATGGATGGGGGTATTAGGGAGGTAAATGCAAGACTTTTGGAGAGACGAGCAAGTATGCAGTCTATTGTGGATGAGAGGGATTGGGAAGCGAGTCGGTTGTTCGCTGATGATACAGCACTGGTGGCTGATTCGGGTAAGAAACTGTAGAAGCTGGTGACTGAGTTTGGTAAGGTGTATGAAAGAAGAAAACTGAGAGTAAACGTGAATAAGAGCAAGGTTATTAGGTTCAGTAAGGTTTAGGGACAAGCCAATTAGGAGGTAAGTTTGAATAGAGAAAAACTGGAGGAAGTGAAGTGTGTTAGATATCTGGGAGTGGATCTAGCAGCAGATGGAAGCGGAAGTGAGTCGCAGGGTGGGGGAGGGGGCGAAGGTTCTGGGAGCGTTGAAAAATGTGTGGAAGGCGAGAACGTCATCTCGGAGAGAGTAAGTTTGAAGGCATAGTGGTTCCAACAATGTTATATAGTTTCGAGGCGTTGGCTGTAGATATGGTTGTGTGGAGGAGGGTGGATGTGTTGGAAATGAGATGTTTGAGGACAATATGTGGTGTGAGGTGGTTTGGTCAAGTAATGAAAGGGTAAGTGAGATGTGTGGTAATAAAAAGAGTGTGGTTGAGAGAGCGGAAGAGGGTGTATTTAAATGGTTTGGTAACATGAAGAGAATGAGTTGGGAAAGATTGACAAAGAGGATATATGTGTCAGAGGTGGAGGGAACGAGAAGTGGGAGACCAAATTGGAGTTGGAAGGATGGAGTGAAAAAGATTTTGAGTGATCGGGGCCTGAACATGCAGGAGGGTGAAAGGCGTGCAAGGAATAGAGTGAATTGGAACGATGTAGTATACCGGGGTCGACGTGGTCAATGGATTGAACCAGGGCATGTGAAGCGTCTGGGGTAAACCATGGAAAGTTGTGTAGGGCCTGGATGTGGAAAGGGAGCTGTGGTTTCTGTGCATTATTACATGACAGCTAGAGACCGAGTGTGAACTAGTGTGGCCTTTGTTGTCTTTTCTGAGCGCTACCTCGCACACATGAGGGGGGAGGGGGTTGTTATTTCATGTGTGGCGAGGTGGCGATGGGAATGAATAAAGGCAGACAGTATGAATTATGTACATGTGTATATATGTATGTCTGTGTGTGTATATATATGTATACGTTGAGATGTATAGGTATGTATATTTGCGTGTGTGGACGTGTATGTATATACATGTGTATGTGGGTGGGTTGGGCCATTCTTTCGTCTGTTTCCTTGCGCTACCTCGCCAACGCGGGAGACAGCGACAAAGCAAAATGAATATATATATATATATATATATATATATATATATATATATATATATATATATATATATATAAATAGATTCCATGTTTCCAAATCAACCTATGAAAGCTCCCAGATTCTAATTTTCCTCAAGTTCATCTCCGCTTAAAGCTCACTGCCACTTCTATTGCACCTATCTTCTCACGTGCATAATACACTTGATTATGTGACGTATTAAGCTTTCTTCATTCATTAGACTTTAGTAAACCGTACGTGATCTGGTTTCTCCTGCATCAGATTCCAAAGGCTTTTCCTCAGGCGGACTCGCATGCTCATTCCAGCTTCTTCAGTCCCAACAGATTATATTCCTCCTGTAGCCAAAGTGGGGCACTTTTGGGACTAAACTTTGGGAGACCTTGAGAATGTGGGAAGTCAACTATGGAGCAGGCAAGTGGACATTGGTCATTTTCAGTGTTGTGGTTGGTTCAACATTGTGTATGTTGCCGGGAGCAAAGATGGTTGGCGCACGAGGAGGATGTGCAGGCTTAGATGTTTAGCGGTCAAATGGGAGATCTTCGGTTATCGAATCGATAATCGAAGAGTGTTGTGATTAATTAAGCTGATGAGAGCTGTGGAATAGGGTAGTTTTGAAATGTTTGGGCACTTGAGAGAAATGTTAGCGAATACTGTGCAAGAGGACAATCATTGATGATGGTGGCAAACCGACAAGAATTAGGACCAAATGTGGTATGTGAATGATGAGTTGCGAATCCAGATTACTCATAGACCTGGTGCCCTGAATGCGGAGGGTGAAGGAGGGCAAGGAGGAGAAAGCAATTGGGCGCCGTCGTCTGGCGTTCGGGTGCGTCAGCGCAGTGATGAACAGGCAATTGAGCTTGGATAGAAGCCATGAAAGGTTGGTTGTTGTTGCGGTGTGACGTCATGTAAATCTGTTGTAGGGGGTAGCCTTTTGGAGTTGTTGACGAGATTTCTTGGCATGAAAGCTTATATAGTAAAAGCTCACGCAATAAATAGATAAACTCGAAAGATAAATCAAGAGATTTAATACTAACTTAATATATATAAACTATATTTGTGAATGCAGGCTACATATTGTGGTATGAAATCATGAACAAATGGCTGATCTGTATTGAAGATCAACCTAATGAAAGGGTCAGATCCTCCTATTTGTTCGTAGAAGTCATATCACCCGGCTGAGCTCGTGCAGTGACACTTCCTAGTGGTCACTTATTCTTCTCAACAGTGCATATGATCACTTAGATATGTGACGGTAATATGGTTCTTCAATTGCAGTTATAGACTTTGAGTAACCGTACGTGGATCTGGATTCTCTGTGGCTCAGTATTAAAGGTTTTCTCTCATGGCAGCGCTCGTCGCATGCTCGGAGAGTAGTAGTTACCGTGTGTCCATCGATCTATTTCCGTGTCTCTGTGAGATAATAGGCACATTTTGTAATTAACTCTGTGTGTAAAGATGGGACTTGAGACGCATACACTGGAGGGAGCAGCAGTCTGGACTTGCGTCATTTTCCCAGGTGTTTGGTGGTTGGGAGTTCGTTGTGGCCACTTTCCCCGGGAGGCAACAGATGGCTGGCACACAGGTGAGGGTAACAAGGCCTTATATGCTAGCGGTTCTAAATACCGGGAAATCTTCGGTAAAGACTCGATGACTATTTCGTGTGTTGTATTTATTCTAATCTAACCCTTAATCAGACTGTGGAATTATTAGAGGATATTTGATGTCGGGATCTCTTTAAGACTATGCTTTCAGTCGAATACTGTGCAAGAGACAAGTTCATGACGAAATCGTCCAAACACCCTGACAAGATATTAGGACTGTGTGAGTCATCGTGATGTCCAACGTTAGCGATCCAGATACACATAGACCCTTGTTCCCCTGATGTCAGCAGGTAGAGTGTAGAAGTGACTGAGAGAAAGCCAAGTGGGTCGCCGTCCGTCTGGCGTTCTTCCTGGTGCGCAGCGCAGCACTCAGAACCCAGTCAACTGCTTCTTGTCATAGAAGCTCCGACAGGTTGGTCCTGCGTCTCGTCTGGTCACACGTGCAGGACTCTGATTGTAGTGCAGATAAGTCACTATTCTGACGTTGTGAGGACGGAAAGATTCGATTTAGGATGAAGAGTTTTATATAGTAAAAGCTCTCGGAATGAACTCTAGCGTCGCTTGAACTCGAAGTGAATCAAGAGACTTTAGAACCGAACTTGAATAACTACCACACGTCTTTGTGAAGGTGTCCAAGGCTACAGTTTGCAAGAAGGACGTGGTTACTGTGAGTGAGGAAGCAGCCAAGGCGGACAATATGAGACTTTTGCTCCTGGGGTTGTGCGTCTCACTGGTGTTGCTTCACGGTGAGTGGCAGGAAGAGATAGTCAGTCACTGTGAGTTGCCGCACTGTGTGTGTGTGTGTGTGTGTGTGTGTGTGTGTGTGTGTGTGTGTGAAGGGGTAATTGCACTTCATTGGGAGTTTAGATAATATTTCCTATTTATAGAAACTTTACACACGTTTTTCAGGGATGTGTTTCTACTCTGGCATGGCCGTAAGAGGGTGTACAAGCTATTTTGCCTGTGTTGCAATTTGAAGCACTGAATTGTTTGCATCTGATGAGACGGATTTCCTCCTTGAAACATGGTGTTATAAAGATTTATCTAAGAAGATTATCTGAACTACTCCTGTAGTGCGTTTACCCCTTCAGAAAGTTATTACCAATTGGTGAGATCGTCATATTATCAATATATATATATATATATATATATATATATATATATATATATATATATATATATATATATATATATATATACATATATATATATACATATATATATATATATATATATATATATATATATATATATATATATATATATATATATATATATATATATCGCTTTATACTTGTTACTTAAAAACACTTGGCTCTCCTGCTAGAAACTAAGCTTTTCCAAATTATGTTAGATAATTCACTGGGTGGACTTAAAAAGAAGGCAGAAATCTTTAAGAAGTCTATTCATATTGAGATTTTAGGGGGATAGCCATAGGTTGTTGACAGATTCTTTCCCCTTGAAATATTAAGCAAACAGTGCTTCAGTGGTGTATATCTTTCATATATACTTATTGTTATAGAGATGAACAACCTTATGAAGTTCTTCAGTGTATCTAAAAGAGTTGGGTATCTGTCAAGCGTATCTTTTTTAAGTGAGACAACTGCTTGAATGCACAGTTTGTGTCCTTGTTTGTGGATCACTGTAATTGCAGTAGAATGAATGTCTGGATTGGAATTTTTGGGTAGGTCTGTGCTGCTGGAAATCCTCCCCTCTCGTTTTTTATTTTTTTTTTTAATTTTCCAAAAGAAGGAACAGAGAAGGGGGCCAGGTGAGGATATTCCCTCAAAGGCCCAGTCCTCTGTTCTTAACGCTACCTCGCTAACGCGGGAAATGGCGGATAGTATGAAGATATATATATATATATATATATATATATATATATATATATATATATATATATATATATATATATATATCCCATGATTGATCGCCGTGTTCCGCTTTAGCGAGGAAGCGCAAGGAAGTGACAAAGAAAGGCCTAGTTTGCTCACACCCAACCTCTAACCGTTACGTGTAATGCACCAAAACCACAGCTCCCTATCCACAACCAGTCCCACAAACCTTTCATTGGTTCAACCCGGCCGCTTCAAATGCCCTGGTTCAGTCCAATGCCAGCAAGTCGATCCCTGTATACCACGCTGTCCCAGTTCACTCTATCCTGTGTACCCCTGTCACCCTCCTGCATGTTTAAGCCCGATTGCTCAAAATCTTTTTCGCACCATACTTCTATCTCCAATTTGGTTTTTCCATTCTCCTTGTTCGTTCCACTTCTGACAGTATATTCTCTTTGTCAACCTCTCCTCACTCATTCGGTCCGTATGTCCAATCCATTGCAACACACCCTATTCAATGCTCTCAGCCACACAATTTTCATTACCACACATCTCTCTTACACCTTTTATTACTTATCCAGTAAAACCATCTCACACCGCAAATTGTCCCTCAACATTTCATTTACAACACATCCACCCTCGTCCACACATCTGTAGCCCATGTCTTGCATTCATATAACATTGTTGGAACTACTACACTTTTAGGTATACACATTTTTGCTCTCCTACATAACTCGCTCTCTTTCTACACATTCTTCAGCGCTACCGGAACCTTCGCCTCCTCACCCACCCTATAATTCACTTCCATTCCCATCGCTCCATTTGCTGCCATGTCCACTTCTAGATATCTAAAACGCTTCACTTCCATTTCTCTCTATTGAAACTGCTACCCCATTTAACCTGTCCTTCAGCCCTGCTAAGCCTAACAACCTTGTTTTTATTCACATTTGATCTCTACTTCCTCCTGTTCCAAACTCAGTTTCCATCATTACGCATTACTTATCTTTTGCGTTGATCCTTATTCCATAGCTTGCTAACATGTAATCCCCTCTTTAGTTATATTTTCTTAGAAATATTCTTTCTCATTCGTTACAATATATTTCACATAGGAAAAAATACGTTTTTCCTGTATTTCATTTACTTTCCCCTGGCGATCAATCCAACATCGTTAGCCATCTCTCCAAACTTCACATCTCTCACATATGCCATTACTATCTCCATACTTATCATCATCTACCATTTATTTGTTCATTTACATTTACGTTTCAGGTGGTTTTCACGACACAC
Organism: Panulirus ornatus; assembly: GCF_036320965.1. Taxonomy (NCBI): domain Eukaryota; kingdom Metazoa; phylum Arthropoda; class Malacostraca; order Decapoda; family Palinuridae; genus Panulirus; species Panulirus ornatus. The sequence continues at coordinate 35,759,519 of NC_092241.1, read as the reverse complement.
ATTTTTTTTGACGTATTCCATTCCCGACAATCGTGTAATTTTATACTTAATCTCCAAATAAGGAAAGAAAATCGATTATAATTGATTTATGATTACATTAATGCGAATATTTATGTACTCGGTAGGTTGTCTTGAGGCCAAACAGTATCTTCTTTTAAGATGTGAGAACATATATTTACCCAAGATTCTCCAAACACCTTGAAATATCTTCACATTTTTGTTTTTGCCTTATGCTGGTTGCATATGTGTTCCAAACTGCGTGTCAGTTTCATATTTACCCTATTCCCGATAGCCCAGAGCTAATTACGTTAAGATACCCCACATTCTGCCTCAATTTTCCCTTCACACACCAGACGCGCTTGCTCAAGCGAGCTGAAAATTAGCAAATTGAGATGACTTTGCTCTAGGGCTTTCGTACCTCCAGAACCGCCTTGTATTTAACATGCGTAGTGTATTCGCTCGAGAGAGAAGAGCGCCTCCCATGAACATCCCACTCGAAATCCTTGGGAAAGAGGCGGCTGAGAACTGTGAGTTTACAAATCGTGGATCAAGAGAACTGCCCCGTTCTGATAATTCGTGGAAACAATATCTTGAAAATTCATTCGTATCTAGAAAAGACATTTTTTTTTTTCGTGACGTGGTCACTTTAATGTATGAGGGATGTTATTACCATATGACCCCCAACTGAAAGTTGGACTACGTATTAATGATGGTTGCAAGATATGTATGTATATTTCCTATCATGTATGTCAAAGTTTTTGGGGTATGACAGACATTCTGCACTCCATACGTAAATATAGAGAGAATTCACTGAGCCTAAAGAGGAGAAGAGAAGCAAAGAGATCGAGAGAAAAAGTGAAATAGACAGACATTGAAAGTGAGAGGAAGGAGGGGGAAAGACACCAATAAAAACTTGGAAGGTCAATACACTCATTACATATCCTTGAGCCAAGACTCATCACTTGTGGATGTATCAGTTTTTGAGTCGGTTACTCCGGCAGTTGCAGAGTCAGTTGCACCATTGTCTGTTGATAAGGAGTAAAATCGCTTAAGACCTCCCACGCGAAAGGAGTTCAACATATCGCTGCTACTGGAAGTAACGCAGCTTGGAGCTGCAGTAGCTCCCGAAATAAAGATCCTGGAGTAAAACCGGTGTCTTTTCAAGAGTGGGTACTAGAGCAATTATAAGTGAATAAATCACGAAATATATATATATATATATATATATATATATATATATATATATATATATATATATATATATATATATATATATATATATATATTTATATATATATATATATATATATATATATATAAGATTGTGTGTGTTTGTGTGCTTCTCCATGCTTAATGACGCAGCGTTTGAGATAAACTGCCAACTGTCTTGTTTTCATACATCCACTTTGTAGCTGTCATGTGTTACGAGTAATACTAAAACCTACCATCCACAACCCTGATTCTGACCACCTTTGCTCCTGTACACCACACCGATCTAATTAACTATCCTTTGCATGCATCTCGCCCTCCTGCATGTCAGGTACTGACACACTAAGACCTCTTTCACTCCGTCCTTCTATCTCTTTGGTTTCCCCTGCCCCTACTTGATGTACCTCCAGTTCTGGCACTTGGATCATCTCTGTCAGTCTTCGTTTGTCGTTTCCATATACCTGAACCATTTCAACACAACCCGGTCATCTTCCTCTGCCAGAGTGCGCCCACTACCCCATTCTCTCTCTCTCTCTCTCTCTCTCTCTCTCTCTCTCTCTCTCTCTCTCTCTCTCTCTCTCTCTCTCTCTCCCTGGGTCAAACAGAGTTCAGGATCTTATTTTCTCTCTGTAGATGAATCGTGTTTTTTTTTTATTTACATGTACAGGTACCTTTGATGTGCGTATGTCTCATTCATGACCACTTTTTGGGTACTATGGGAAGAGTTTCCCACTCGTTTTGCCGCGACTCTTAACCTTGTATATATGTACCATATCTTTACTCGCACATATGTATTACACTCATACACACACACACACACACACACACACACACACACACACACACACACACACACACTAGCCTACGCCAGGTGTGTATATGAGCATTATTTGTGTTTCATGGGGTGAGATGTACACTTGTGTTGTCCCTTCTTATCTACCTTGTATATTTATAGACCATGTCTTTATTACTATGTACACACACACACACCTACACACTATACATTGTGTAGCTTAGGTGTGTGTGTGTGTGTGTGTGTGTGTGTGTGTATTGGTTGACGGTTGCGCACTTGTTTCTCTCAACTTAGGTGAGTTACCACAGCGTTGTCCGTCTTCTTGCATATATTCGCCTTTGTTTTATCACTAAATACGAAAGAATTGTCATGAATGGTCGTCCATTGATATAACCGCATCACAACTACTCGAAGCTAAAGATGCTGTTGTAAATACCATTAACACCCTGCGCTTCCTTGTACAAAGAGAAGGCAGACCACAAACACACATACATTCTCTGCGAGAAACCACAAGTTTCTCCGTCTTAACTTTTATAAATCTTTCTCTCGAGGGGAAAGGAAGATGTGTATATATATATATATATAAACGTGACAGAAAGTTAAACGTAATCTCCAGCGGCGACAGGTGGGCGAGTTTCACCTGAAGCACCACTCGGGTAAGTGAGGGGACCTCGAGGCTGCTGTTGCTTGTACGCTCATCCACCTGCCTGGCAGAGTGGGTCTCATGCCGGGCATTGTACACGCTCGTGGATGGTGAATCTGGAGACTAGTTTGAGGAGAGAGAGAGAGAGAGAGAGAGAGAGAGAGAGAGTATAAGTGCAGGAAGGAATACAAAGTATTACTAATGGCATGAGATCACTACACCAGACCCTTTCGAAGCTTCTTGTGATAGTGGGAGGGGATGAGGGACACGCAGATTAATGTAGTGAGAGCAGATAAGACAGACATATGATTTAGGGGATATCCTTGACTGCTGTTCATGAACTTATTCATCGTACCCCTCACAAGAGCATGTATGTGCACATCTGTGTCTTATCGTATGTTGTATACGCCACTACACTAGGTGCTTCGTTGAATCAAAACACCACTGGCTTTGTGTGGGTTAGCATGTTCGAAGCATGTTTATAATGATGATCAGCTTTATTTGAGTGTCAGTCCAAACCGGGTTTCATTTTCATCAGAACTTCGTTATCTTCGTTTACTCAACAATATGTCTTGCTTATGACTAAGGATAAGGAAAGGCCATACATGCGGCGGGGGTGTGTATGATCTTCGAATAATTTTGACCATCTGGAGAGTCTGTTCAAGTTCTTTAGACTGGTTATAGAATTACGATCTCGGCCTTAATGACCGAAACAATCATTCAAACCAACCAACCACCAATATAGCGCCCCTTAACGACCATGTGCATACCTTACATGTGGTGTATTACAATACTCTCGCCATGTGACACCTTTGACAGTTATTTGTATACTTTACATTCAGACTTTACAGAATATTTTCAAGTTTAATTGACTATATGTCTTTGAGAGCCATTCAAATCAGCAACATACATACTTATTAGGAAATATGTAATGCAGTATTTACATAGTATAAGAATAATGGATGAGAGTAATAATCTCGGTGCCTAGATTGTGCATGCGGACTGCATAAAAAAGTTTTAAAATTAGGTAGTAGAGTAGAGAGAGCTCAAAGAGGATGGGGGCCTCCCCATGCAATACAGATAGATAATTACAGCCATGGGTATCATCACTTGTATTAGCTTTGCATTCGATTTGTTTTATTAAATGCATAGCTATGTACGACATAGGTTCTCCTCCAAACACTCGTGTTACGTAATAATACATGTGGGATGTACACATTTTCATCCAATTTTGAAGTTCTTAGTTGCACAGGGTTATAATGTGCAGCATCTGATAAAACCTGCTTCTCTACAACAGAGCCTCTTGCTCCTTCCTCTGGGTCATGTTCTGAATATATATAGGAGAATGAGACGAGAGACTGTTCTTCGACTTTATCAGGACGACGGCCATATCCTAGCACACTTATCCTACTTTGAAAGTGACTTTAGAATTTCAGTCCTGCTGGTCTCCATTTCCATGAAGTTTGTAGCTGTTAAACTAACATTCTTGAACTGTTTTGTATCATACCAGCACTTCGCTTTCTTACCTCTCGTGTGTTTCACTAACGCTTCTAGTATTCTTAAATTCCCATGTGACTTAAACTTTTCAAAATCAGGTCATGTAACTGTTGTATTTCCTAACGTTTAAATTTTGATTCTATATAATACTTCGAATATCTCGGGTAACTATCATTGAAGCCTATTCCAAATAGATATCACGTTTGGATGAATGAAAATGTTGAAACTGAAACTAGCTAACATAAAGTTGTAGTTCTATAGTTAGGCATAAATTCATTTTCTGTGTCTGTTCGTTTTCTTCTATACTACTTTATACATAACTTAGGTAAATATCAGGTATTCTGTCTGTTCTTCCTTAAGATAGTTTAGAATAGAACATGTCATTTAGTTTGGAGTATGTGAGAGTAAGTATATTAATAAACAGTTTTCCTTAACAGCTGAGGCAGCGCCTAAGACAGTGTCAGAGCACAAGATCAACTTTGGGTGGCCGAACTTCTTCAACCCTGAGATGGGGATGATGAGGGAGAAGGGTGGCAAGAAGGACAAGGATGGCAAAGAGGAGCAGGAGGGCAACGAGGTCGACACGAGCCAAGAGAAGGACGAGTACGAGGCACTCATCGACTACACTCTCAAGGTGGGTCAGCCACTGGCCTCACTATAAGGCAGTGATGTGTGCATGACCGCCACTGGCACACGTTGTTAATCCTCTCCCTCTATGTGTGTGGATGAATTGTACACCTGGCCCGCAGTCGTGTTTCTCAGGCGCTCTCATGATGATAACTTAGTGTGATATGTATATGAAAGATCCCTAATGCGGTGATCCTGCAATACACGCTGAAGCAGGATAAGGTGGGTTCCTTTTGAGGGGGAAAGGCCCTCATCAAAGCTGTAGTCTTTTAGCTGATAATGATGCTGCTACATCGTGTGTTAGTGTGCTTGTGTGGTGCCAAGACTAGGTTAGGCACAGGCTCTTGTCAGTGTTGGTTCGTTCTCGAGCGAGCCATAACTGTCCCACAGTGGCCCGTGTGTACCTGTAGTGTAGCGTACTGGAGTCTTGGGTATATATGTGTTGTGTAGAACGTAAGTAATTGCTTCCTCTTAAGTAAATCTTATTTATGAAAACTACATGCAGGCGGAGCATCATAATGCCTATATATCTATCTGTTCATCTGTCTTTACGTCTACCTACATATCCATATACACATCTGATTGCATATCTGTCCTTATACCTATGTATGTATGTATGCATTTATCTATAGTGAAATGATGAAGAATTGAAAGATTGACATCCAGTTCCCTTGATGATGAAGACTTTTGACTCTAGACTCAACCAGTTGTGAAAGAAGCACCAGGATATTTTGAAATCAATAAGAATGGTTAATTCTCTCTCTCTCTCTCTCTCTCTCTCTCTCTCTCTCTCTCTCTCTCTCTCTCTCTCTCTCTCTCTCTCTCTATTTCCTGATATACCTAAATACCACAGACCTGTGCCCAACACTCGGTACCACAGTAACAGTGTTAACCCACTGCCACAGGGAGGCCTGCGAGGCACGCTCCTGCTCCTGAACTCCACCAGCATGGGAGACATGGGCAACCTCACCGCCAGCGAGGTGGGCAACCTGACGAAGGCCGCCACCAAGGTCATGCAGGAGGAGGACCAACAAGATTCTGACAGTGAGGTGACGGAGGAAGGCGTGCGACTCCGTATGCCCCTCGTGATAAAGAAACACACGCCTGAACTGGGCAAGTACGGCTCCAAGATCATCTTCTACGCGGGGGAGGAACCCACTAAGTTCATCTACTACGGCAACTGGTGAGTTAAACGAAGATTGATGTTCACTCCAGTGAGTTCACTTGACTTGAGAAATTCTTATGACGCAGTTGATTCAACTAAGTACATCCTTATTGACAAAGGTCACTTTTACTCGCTTAGTGGCTTAGAAAATATTTAGGACATACTTTAAATTTATAAGAGGTGAAGCTACAAGCATATAAGAGGTGAAGCTACAAGCATATAAGAGGTGAAGCTACAAGCATAAGATTGGGATCGTTGTGAAATACATCGAAACATTATTCTCCTTTGTTATGTGCATTTGTAGGTGTTACCGGACTCTGCTTGCAAGAGGTTACACCACGAGTGAAAAGTTCCTTTGGCGAGGCTGTATCACTTGGAGTACAGTGTTGACAAATTGTTCATCTCTTCAAAGCAGGCTGCATTTGCCTGCTACTGGAAGTAGCGCAGCCTGGGCCTGCAAGATCCTATAAAATGAAGTCCTGGATGACACCAGGACTCATGGAAATTGGTCCTGGAGTAGTCCTTGAGATATAAGGATAAGATCACACTTCCTGGAGACATAACATACTTGCTAATCTAGTGCAGTTTCGTTTTTTGGTAAAAGGTCGAAACTGTACTGGATAATGAAAAATATCATAGTGTCTCCAAAAAGGGTGGTTTTAATCTTCGCCTTCACGATAGTGTAATAAATATATATATATATATATATTTCAAACAAACCTCCAACAGCCAGGATCGAACCCGGGACCCCTGTGCCAAAGGTGGGAATGCTACCGCTAGGCTATGGGCCTGGCTTTTAGGAAATAACTATTCGAATACTATGTACTCGAATACCCATCGTCTCACGTTAGTGAGCAACGGGGTCTACACCGGTCATTTCCCAACAGGCGCACATAGCCAGCAGGTAGCATTTTACCGAAACTAACTGTACAACGCGGAGGTATATGAATACGAACAAAGTGCATAGGAAAGCGCACCTTCATAGAACATGCAAACCTCCAACAGCCAGGATCGAACCCGGGACCATAGCCTGGCGGTAGCATTCCCGCCTTTGGCACAGAAACAGAAGGAATCAAGCGGGGAGTGCTCATCTTCCTGGAAGGCTCAGATAGGGATGTCTGAATATGTGTGGATGTAATCAAGATGAGAAGAGAGATAGGTAGTATGTGTGAGGAAAGAAAGCTGGATGTTCAGGTTCTGAGTGAAACGAAGCTCAAGGGCAAAGGGGAAGAGTGGCTTGGGGAATTCTTGAATAAAGTCAGGGGTTGGTGAGAGGACAAGAGCTAAGGAAGGAGTAGCACTGCTCCTGAAACAGCAGAAGTTGTAGGAGTATGTGATAGTGTAAGAAAGTAAATTCTGGACTGATGTGGGCAAAACTGAAAGTGGATGGAGAGAGAGGGGTGATTGTTGGTGCTTATGCTCCTGATCATAAGAAGAAAGATCATGAGGCAAGTGTTTTGAGAGCAGCTGAGTGTGTCAGCAGCTTTGATGCTCGAGACTTGGTTATAGTGATGGATGATTTAAATGTGAAGGTGAGTAATGTAGCAGTTGAGGGTATAATTGGTGTACTTGGGGTGTACAGTGTTGTAAATGGAAATGAAGAGCTTGTGGATTTGTGTGCTGAAAAAAGACTAGTGATTGGGAATACCTGGTTTAAAAAGAGATATATACATAAATAAACTTGTTTGAATAGGAGAGATGATCAAAGGGCGTTATTGGATTACATGTTGATTGATAGGCGTGCAAAAGAAAGTGCTGAAAGGGGCAGTAGGAATGACGTCTGACCACTATCTTGAGGAGGCGAGGGTGAAGATTGTAAAGGTTTTCATGAAAGAAGAGAAAATGTTAGGGAGAAGAGTGGAGAGAGTAAGTGAGCTTGGAAAGAAGACATGTGTGAGGAAGTATCAGGCGAGATCGAGTGTAGAATGGCAAAAAGTGAGAGCAAATGAGGGGAGTGGGTGAGAAATAGGATGTATTTAGGGAAGCAGTAATGGCTTATGCAAAAGATGCATGTGGCACGAAATAGGTGGGAGTTGTTCAGATTAGAGAGGGGAGTGCTCGTTGGGATGAAGAAGTAAAGTTGTTATTGAAAGAGAAAAGAGATGCCTTTGGATGATACTTGCAAGGAAGGAGTGCATATTACTGGGAGATGTATATATGAAAGCGGCAGGTCAAGAGAAAGGTGCAAGGGTTGAAAAAAAAGGTCAAATGAGAATTGAGGCGATAGAATATCATTAAATTTTAGGGAGAATAAGATGTGCGTGAAACAAGAGAGCAAACTGGAACATAGGTGAAGAGGGCATCAGGGGAAGTAATAACAGATGATGGTGAAGTGAGGAGATGGAGTGAGTATTTTGAAGGTTTGTTGCATGTGTTTGATGCTCGAGTGGCAGATTTAGGGTATTTTGGTCGGGATAGTGTGCTGAGTGAGAGCGTCAGAGAGAATGGTTTGGTTAAGAGAGAAGTGGTGAAAGCTTTGCGGAGGATGAAATCCGGCAAGGTGGCGGTTTTGGATGGTATTACAGTGGAATTTATTAAAAAAAAGGGGGTGACTTTGTTGTTGATTGGCTGAGGATATTCACTGTATGTATGGATCATGGTGAAGTGCCCGAGGATTGGAGGAATGCATGCATAATGCCATTGTACAAGGGCAAAAGGGGTAAAGATGAGAGTTCAAACTACAGAAGCATAAGTTTGATGAGTTTTCCTGGGAAATTATATAGGAGGGTATTGATCGAGAGAGTGAAGGCATGTACAGAGCGTCAGATTGGGGAAGGGTAGTGCGGTTTCGGAAGTGGTAGAGGATGTGCGGATCAGATGTTTGCTTTGAAGAATGTGTGAGAAATACTTAGAAGAGCAAATGGATTTGTATTTTGCATTTATGGATCTGGAGAAGGCATATAGTAGGGTTGATAGAGAAGATTTGTGGAAGGTATTAAGAGTATATTTGTGGAAGGTATTAAGCATATGGTGTGGGAGGTAAGGTGCAAGAAGCAGTGAAAAGTTTTTACCAAGGATGTAAGACATGTGCACGAGTAGGAAGAGAGGAAAGTGATTGGTTCCCAGTGAATGTCGTTCTGCGTCAGGGATGTGTAATGTCCTCATGGTTGTTTGATTTGTTTATGGATGCGGTGGTTAGGGAGGTAAATGCAAGAGTTGTGGATGAGAGTGCCTGGGAAATGAGTCAGTTGTTGTTCTCCATTGATAGTGGCCATTCTCTAGTGGCTGATTCGTGTGAGAAATTGCAGAAGTTGGAGAATGAGTTTCGAAAAGTGTGTGAAAGGAGAAAGTTGAGAGTAAATGTGAATAAGAGCCCTAAGGTTATTAGGTTCAGTAGGGTTGAGGGACAAGTTAATTGAAATGTAAGTTTGAATGGGTGGGGGGGGGGGGGGGGGGGGGAATTGGAGGAAGTGAAGTGCTTTAGGTATCTGGGAGTGGACTTACCAGCGGATGGAACCATGGAAGCGGAAGTGAGTCATCGGGTGGGGTAGGGGCAAAGGTTCTGGGAGCGATGAAGAATGTGTGGAAGGAGAGAACGTTATCTCGGAGAGCAAAAATGGGTATGTTTGAAGAAATATTAGTTCCAACAATGTTATATGGTTGAGACGGGCTATAAATAGGTTTTACAGAGTAGGGTGTATGTATTGGAAATGAAATATTTGAGGACGATATGTGGTGTGAAGTGGTATGATCGAGTAAGTAATGAAAGGAGAAGAGATGTGTGGAAATAGTGAAGTAGGGGGTAGCGATGCTGTTTCTTGTGGGGTGGGTTAGCGCCTGGAATGGATGAAGGCAAGCAAGTATGAATATGTACATGTGTATACATGTATATATCTTTGTATGTATATGTGCATATGAGTGGATGGGCTATTCTTAGTCTGTTTCCTGACGCTACCTCGCTGACGCGGGAAATGGCAATCAAGTATGAAATATGTATCACCGCTAATTACGAGTGGGAGGCATAAACATTTGCCACTGTCCTTTGTTACATCTAGCCAATTGCACTACTTCCCTGCAGGTGCCATACTTAGTGACCTAACTGCCTAATTCCATCACTTGCTAACCTTCCTCAGGCGTCCACGTCTTAAAATCCTCACGTCACTCGCTTCGCTACTATTTCTCTGCTACTCCATTTGTTTCATTTATTCTCATCATACACCATTCCATGTTTATCTCTTAGAACCTCAGCACAGTGACCTCTTATCTAGGCTTGATCAGGTACAGCACCGCTTTCACACAGAAATCATTTCCTCTTCTCTTAATGCCACCATAAACTTTCTTATTTATCCCCTCTATGAAGCCATCAGACATTTCACCTGCAATCCTCGACACGTTCACATCCAGAAGTCTCTCTTTGCACGCCTGTCAGCTAGCACATAATCGAATGATGCCCTTTGACTCGCGACTCCACTTACCCGACTTATGAAAGCAACTATTTTTTTTTCAACCAGATCTGAATCACAGATCCTCTTTTAGCACACAATTCGACAAACTTGTCTCATTTTTATTTGCAATGGGAATCTCAATGCCTCTGTTATTTACTCGTATGTGTGTGTGTGTGTGTGTGTGTGTATATATATATATATATATATATATATATATATATATATATATATATATATATATATATATATTGTCGCTGTCTCCCGCGTTTGCGAGGTAGCGCAAGGAAACAGACGAAAGAAATGGCCCAACCCACCCCCATACACATGTATATACATACACGTCCACACACGCAAATATACTTACCTACACAGCTTTCCATGGTTTACCCCAGACGCTTCACATGCCCTGATTCAATCCACTGACAGCACGTCAACCCCGGTATACCACATCGATCCAATTCACTCTATTCCTTGCCCTCCTTTCACCCTCCTGCATGTTCAGGCCCCGATCACACAAAATCTTTTTCACTCCATCTTTCCACCTCCAATTTGGTCTCCCTCTTCTCCTCGTTCCCTCCACCTCCGACACATATATCCTCTTGGTCAATCTTTCCTCACTCATTCTCTCCATGTGCCCAAACCATTTCAAAACACCCTCTTCTGCTCTCTCAACCACGCTCTTTTTATTTCCACACATCTCTCTTACCCTTACGTTACTTACTCGATCAAACCACCTCACACCACACATTGTCCTCAAACGTCTTATTTCCAGCACATCCACTATGAATATATATATATATATATATATATATATATATATATATATATATATATATATATATATATATATATATATATATAAGGAAGCTAAGGATATATCACCTTTTCTATGGTATGAACATTTTCATTGTCTAACGAGGGGAACTTTGAGATTAGAACACGTGTGTTCGGTTTAGAACACCAGCCGTTCTGTTAGAACATGTGTTCTTATTCACCGGATATGACGTTTTAAAGATAACAAAGGGGAACAATCACTCGCATCTGTATGATGATGGGATTGTCTTCCCCCAAATCTCGCAGGGATCCGGTTTTCTTTAGTAATCTGGCAAATAGCGGGTCCCTAAATCTCGTTTTCCTCACAATGGTTCCGGAGGCTGCATTAATATGCAATAAAAAAGTATAGTGCCACGGCCGCATACTTAGCTCTGAGTAGTTCAAGGGGATGAAGGGACCCGGATGGGTGGAATTGCGTCAGACGAAGGTAGACAGACGGACGTGGGTTACAAATGTATATATATTTTTTTTTTGCTTTATCTTGTGCGTCCTCGGTTCCATTCTGTGACGGAAGCTCATGTTATAGATACAAGTCTTTATCGATACCAGACATGGCACGAAATAGATAAGGAGAGAGAGAGAGAGAGAGAGAGAGAGAGAGAGAGAGAGAGAGAGAGAGAGAGAGAGAGAGAGGAGTAATCTAAGTGTGTTTAGGTTCGAGTCATGACCGAAGAAAGTCCTCGTCCACGCCAGGGCTGGAACGAAACAGAAAATGGCGTAAAGAAAAGAGGATGAAAAAAAAAAAAAAAATGGGGAAAGAATGGAGCAGAATGTGAGTGAGTGTAGTGGCTCAGGGGCCTTTTTTTTGTTAGATTCTAAGTCCGGCGTAGATTTATTTCTCCTTCCTCCGTATGTGGTGTCTTGCACACAATAATGATAGTACATGTGCTTGTCTTAATAGACTTAAGAGGCGTAAAAGTCATTTTCTAGAATAAAAGAAATTCTCGTACGGCCTTGCTCGAAAAGAACATTAGTTAATTTTAAGTGTCTTGTAAAAACTTTATTATTTAATAGTATTCTTTACCAATAAATAATGTGGTATTTTTCTCAGATGTTAAGATTCTTATTTGAACGTATCACAGACATGCAATTAACGTCGAAATGATAGCCTCTCCTACACTCTCCTGCCCACTAATGTGAGGATCTTCTGTATGAACGTTAGTGTCAACATTCGTACGTTTTTATAGGTGGACATAACGTTCGCGTGGATGACTCAGAAGGTCGTATCACTAGGCGTTCAAAGGATAAATGAAAGAACGTTTTAAATGGACACAACAAAGTGATGTAAATAAAGTTCATAAATGATTAAACAGTTGAAAGAACGATATGTATGATGAATGCAACAGATATTCAATATATATATATATATATATATATATATATATATATATATATATATATATATATATATATATATATATATGCGTGTGTGTGTGTGTGGGTAAGCAGGTCTTACAAAATACGTTCTTCTCGGCAGGTGTGGTAAGGGCGGCCGCAGTGCTCCTGTTGACAACTTGGACCGGTGTTGCCTGGAGCACGAGAAGTGCTACGGTCAGACGGTGCGCCAGTGTCCCGACGTGTGGAAGAAGCCTTACGACAGGATGTATGCCTGGACACTACTGAAGGAGGAGATCATTTGTGGTAAGTCACAGTGATATGGACGAAAGAATGTTTGTTTTTACGTATAGTGAGAAAACCTATGCATAACCTGCAGTTACTGTGTGACAAAAAGACTTGTATTGAGGTTGAGTAATTTTAGACTTATTTCTTGCGATAAAAAGAGGGTATGATTGATTTTCAGTAAACGCTAAATATCTATATTATCTAAATGATCCGATTGACTTTAGATTCTACTAGTGTCCGCAAAAAAAGACGCAAAATTTGTTTGCCGCCATATATTTTCAAAGGCGATATGCGACTAAGGTTTATTTTGTGTACAAGCATTTCACGTTCTTGGGGTGAAATCACAAACATCCGGTCACTGAGACGAGCGTTTCTTTCGGTGTGAGCACCAGCAATCCGACTCGCTGTGCCTCAGGCTATCTTTAGGGACTGATGTACTTTCTTTACGCCTCCTAGCTGCCACTTCATTTTTGGAATTTCGCTTGTGGGTGCTGTGTATCTTCCACCTTTACTTGAAGATGGTTAGCTATTACCTTTTTGAGGAGGAGACGGCCCGATTTCTCGATTGGTTGCAAGAGGATATGATGCGTCCGAGATTTCTTAGTGCACTTGGCACTCAGAACGCACGATTAAGTGGCTGCTTGCCAGTGATCGTGGCCTTCGTAACAGTGTCATCCCTGATCGCTCAAAGAAGACTTTTAGATCTAGAGATAACCTCCTACGACGGAAATTTTTAAGCAACCCCGAATTTCAGCCGCCGAACTCGAGAAAAGCCATCCAAAACTTTAGGAAACGTCTCTCAAAGAATCGTTCAACATCGCATGCAAAGTTACCTTCTCGTTCCCACCCTTAAGCCAGCTGCCAAACCCCTGTTCACAAAAGGAATGACTCTCGTTTCATAGTGAAGACTGCGAAACCCCCAGATAGTGTGATGATCCAGGGTTGGTTTAGTGGTGCAATGGGAAGGGGAAGGTTTTACTTCTTACCTCCACTACAATGAATGAAGAGCAGTACATTGAGGTGTTTAAGGACCATCTACTTCCCTTTTATGAGGGTTCATAGATGTGGTCACTTTATGTAGGAAATTACCCCCTGCCTTAAGGCCAGGAAGGTGATGAACTGGTTATCAGAGAAATCTATTTAACTGCTGGAGTGGCCTGGGAACTCCCTAGACCTAAACCCAATTGAAAACTGCTGGAACTATATGGAGGTTAAATTTGCTTCCTGGAACACCTCTTCAGTGCCTCGCCACATTGACCTAGGATACCTCGGGAACCTTGCCAATAGCAGGCCCAAAAGTTTGCAGATGGATAATCCAGGCCAAAGGAGACAAAATACTAAAATGGAGGTTTTTTTTTTTTTTTTTTGTTAGGGTGTGGATCAATTTTTTAGATTTTTTAGATTTTTTTTTTGCCGACACGGTGACGTTAGGCATAGTAAAAACTCGAGCCACGAAATGCATGGGTGATGTCATCGTTCTCAACCTACAAGTGGTTACGCCACTGATGAAAAGTTACCTTCGGTGAGGCTGCATCATCGAAATGGAGTACACTCTCGTCGAAGAACTTCCCTTTCCGTTAGAGTCCATCACTTCCCTCCTCCTTGTTGAAGTGCAGCCTCAGAGCTGCAGGAGCCCAATAATTGAGGCCCAAGGTTATATAAATAGAAAACGTGCATGTATGTTACGCCTCGCTCGTCTACGTTTTGGGCGCCACCCACCTCTCGAACTTCACAAATACCTGTACAAAATATCATAAAACCCCCCTTGCCCAGTATGCAACTTCCACACTGAAGACCCTGAATACATACTGCTCATTTATCCTGTGTTCATCCCACAAACACGTACAGTTCTTGACCTGTAGAAGCCCCAAAGGGCAAAGATGGCTATGCTTGATGGTTCAGTAGTCCCAAAGCGTCTTGTATGGTTGCCAGGTGTGGGCCTTAGATCAGAAAGTATGGAAGATATTGGATGTGTTGGAACTGAAATGCTTGAAGCAATATGAGAGTTGATCAGGTAAGAAACGACAGGGTTGGATGTGTTGGAAATGAAATGCTTGAAACAGTAGGAGAGTTGATCAATTAAGAAACGACAGGGTAAGAGAGAGGGAGGGAGGTGTGGCAGTAAGAAAGGTATGGTTGGAAGAGGTGCAACGAGTGTGTTGAAAGGGTGTAGACATATGGAATGGATGAGCGAGGAGACGTTGACTAAGAGGATATACATGTCAGGTGTAGCGGGGACAAGGATAGGAAGGGGAGACAGGTTTAAGATGGAGGGATGAAGTGAAGATTACTCTTAAGAGTTCGGAGCTTGGAACTTGTGGAAGGGTATGAAGGGTGCACGAGAGAGAGAGAGAGAGAGAGAGAGAGAGAGAGAGAGAGAGAGAGAGAGAGAGAGAGAGAGAGAGAGAGTCGGGGCGAAGCGTAATGCAGGGGGGCTTGGCTGTGTATCGGGGAAATGGCGAACAAACATGAAAAAAGGAATATGTTGCGGTGAGAGGATACCTTTAAACGAAAAATATGTAAATAGACTACGAGTCAATCAAAATGCAAAAAAGAAAAAAAAAATTGGCGCGTATTACAGGCTATATCAGTATTAATGGTCGTTAACACTGTTGTTGATACAAAACTAAAGTGAATAGCGTACTGTCAGATGTAGCACTAACTGTTGTTGTAATTGTGTAAACTGTTTCAAAAACGACAATAGCAGGAACGAGTGCAATAGGGGCAATGGTAGCAGTTGGTCTCAGCATGGAAGGGACAAATTTAGGAACTGTAGTGGTTTAGTCGTTGGTATAAGCATGTTATTAGCATGGCAGTAATACATATGGTGATGGCATAGATGAATTCATGCATGGTAACAGTAGTATAAGCATCAGTGATAATTCTAACAGCAGTAGGATGATCAGTAAATATATAAACTTTCATAGAAACGAGAAATATTCATCACATGGTTGCAGTATTAGCAGTGGAATTATTGAAGTAGTATTTGTAATGAGATAGTGGTAGAAATCATTCAGAAAGAGTAGACCCAGTAGAATGAATAGTTGTGCTATGATAATTCATAGATATAGATTTTGAAGTAGAGTTAGCAAATTAGCTTGAATTTTTCTCCCTTCGGCTCAGTAAGAGAGTTTGACTCCATTGGATACTCATGTACCATTATTTTTCCCCCGCTAGTCATCTTTATCAAGCCCATCATCTGCCAACAGTTCGCTCCGAGTCCTACTGTGTGAACCACGTGTGTGAGTGTGATCGCCAGGCGGCCCAGTGTTTCCAGCACTACCTCTCCAGTCCCTCCGAAATCGCTACCCACCTGGGCACCAAGACATCCTAAGATCGCCGTTCACTTAGCCAAGAACCTATGATAACTCCTCCAACTGGACGCGAAGTCGTCGTTTGATGAACGTTTCACCTGGGAATCGAGAAATCTTGAAACTATTTCTTACCAGTAAAAGAAGGGATCTTGAGCTCACTTCTCATCTGATTATTGTTTACCAAGATATGTTGATGTAGTGGTTTCATTGAGATTATAACAGCATGATATGATTTACCTGAAAGAGCAAGGGGTTTTAAGATACGCAGCCATCTGGTCTCCAGATTTGTTTGGCAGTCTGTACAATGAGATTAAAACTTGCGAATAGCGACAGTCTCGAAGACACTGTAGGAAACGAAGATGATCTAATGCTGTTGCTCGTTTGGAAGATGAAGCATTGCTTCAGTTTCTTTCTTGCGTCGACATACAAGCTTCATTCACTTGTTAACCACTTGTGTCAATATGGATCACTTGGACAGCAGGATAACATACGGTTCTCACTCGTGTGATCGTTAGATTGTCTTTATGGAGTGAATACAGTGTTATACATCAGGCTTGAATATGCCTCACTGAAAACGGATTTTTTCTTGTGCAAAATTGTTGAAGATTCGGCACACTAACACTGTAATGTTAAACTGAGAGTTCACAAAGCATCTAGAATCACCCAAAATTTATTTAATTCTTTAGTATCTGGAGTTCATAATAAAAGCCAAGAGGAAAAAATGTCATTTGTCTTTATCATCGAAGATGTCGACAAACAATTCATCCAAAGCAAAGTGCTCTTTGGTCCCATCTCCCTTGTCCAAGCAACGATTAACAAAATCATTTAGCTTAATTGAATATATAGTAGCTTTTGTTATAGTTGTTGGGTGTCATGAATAAAGAAAATCATTCGTATCGATGAGGAAACCTAATAAAAGGGGAAAAAAATATAAAAACAGGTTTTATGATTAGGTTTTAGGTTTTAAGAATAGATTTTGATAATAGGTTTCCAGAACGATTCATAAGAAATCCCATAAATTTCTAAGGTCTTGAGTATGATAGAGAGGGAATCCCTCTTCAAATACAATACCGTGAATTTCGCCCATAACTTTAACGATCGAAAAAAAAAAATTCATTAATATCTGAGCAAGGTTGAATTCTATAAAAGCACCAATAAGGAGTAATGCCGCCGGTAATATAGGAAGTAAATGAACTTTTGGTATCATTAGTCGCTCTAGCCTATGTAGAGACACAAAACAGCACTGCTAAAAATGTTTTTCATTGTTTAATGCGGAGATAAAACGGTAATAATGTACATGTTACTCATATTTGTAGTGGGCCTAGCTTTTCACATTTTTCATTCAATATAGGTAACATTGGGAATGATCATAACAGTCTGATACATCTACAGAAAACGGTTGATATAACGAGATGAAAGCAAAGCTGTAGTATCTATAACAATTAGCAGCCATCGTTGGTAAAGGTGTATTGCTGGGCTACAGAATTGTCCAGGACTGGTACGACAACTGGCCGAATTGTATGTAGCATCTTAGAGTCCTGTAGCATTTATTGTTGACGTTATCCTTTATAATTTCTTGTGTGGAGTTAGTAGTTATGGTAAGAGTAACAAAAATTTTACTAATTCTAGAATTGAATATCATGTGACAGAAGTAGAGGCAATGATTATGTTGGTGAATATTCAGAATTATGTTCCTTATGGAATATGATAATCATAACGATGATGTAACACTAGTGTTAGTAATGAAATGGTGTACTTAAATGTATTATAGAAATAGGATTATAACGTGATAATTTTGTTACATTTAGTAGGATGTTTGACAAAGTATGTTCATTGTATGTGAATATAATTTGTGTGTGTGTGTGTGTTTCTGTGTGCGCGTGTTTGTATGTGGGTGAAATTACCTGTTGGTAATTACCTATTTTTAATGTACAGGGAGGGAGTTTTTCCACTCGTTGGGTCCCATCTCTTCAACAACTTTTTATTTTCAAATAGATTTATGAATGCCGTTGTGTGTCTGCCAAGGTATGTGCATATGAACGTGTGTCTGTCATATTTGTGTCTTTGTGTATCTGTGTACTAGCAAAAGTAATAACAGCATCAGCACCATAGGTACTTAATGATATAAGTAATAGTGGTACTAACAGTTGTGATAATGACATGAATATTCATAATAACAATGCTAGAAATAGTAGTAGGAGGAGGAGTATTTAGTAGCACTGTAGTATTAGTAGTAGCAGCAGTATTAGTAGTAGTAGTGAAAGTAGTAGCAGCAGCAGTAGTAGTGAAAGTAGTAGCAGTAGTAATAGTAGTAGTAATAGTAGTAGTAACAGCAGCAGCAGTAATGAGTAGTACTGAGTCGCAGAATTAGAAGAAGCAGCCAGCAGCATCAGTAGTAGTGATAGTAGTTATAGCGGTAATATGCAGTCATAGGTTACCTAACCTCACTATGCCAGAGCGAGCGCTTCCACATCTGTTCAGTTATCACCATTGCCTTTTGTATTGTTAAAGTCTTCATGGAAATAGTAACAGCACCGATAAAAGTGTCATCTGTAGTCACAATGAGTGTTTAATAAAGATAGATCTAATAAGCGAAGCTGCATTAACATGAGGAACATTAGTATTATGAGCTGAATTAGTATAATGTCGGCCACTGCTCCCGTTAACGGTCTGCATGTGTTCATGTCATCAAGGGTTGTTGGACCCGTGGCACTCGTGTGGCTGCTGCTTCCCATAGTTTGTGTGTGGAGACTGGCTACTCGAGGAATGACTGCTATGACCCTTCTTTCTTTCCTAGAACAGCAAACCTATGGATTTTTTTTTTCCTTTCGTCTTTGCCTCTCCTTACAAGATTTCTCACCTGGATCGTCAGGGGTACAAACACTTGAGAAGCTCTGCTTAATTCTTTATGTTTTCGTCATGCTCTGTTTACATCCAACATGGTCGTAACTGAGGCATTTTTTGGCCAGTAAAATCCTTAAAAGTAATAGCATTCTTTCCTGTGGAGTGTTCATCGCTGAATGTTTTGTACTTCTTTGTGTGTATATATATATATATATATATATATATATATATATATATATATATATATAATTAGCTATCTGTTCTGCAAGAGGAACGATTTTTACTCTCGTGGGACCTCATTTCTACTATAATAAGTTTTAAGTATTCTTTTACATCCTTTCCAACAAGTTTGTTAGATGTCACGTTATGACCTTTGTTTATCATATCCTTGCATCTTTCGAAGAATTGCATCAAGCTGATTCAAAGACTTGGAAGTTATGACCATGTCAGCCCTCACTCTTTTCTCTTAATTTGGTGGGAAATTTTAGGCTTCTAGCCCGTCTCTGTAACTCAGAATTTATAATTGTTATATCTTTGTTGCCCTTATGTGCATCGTTTTCTGTTTTTACTTTGTACTTCATTTAAGATTGGAGAGTAGACCTGAGAAGCAGATTCTAGTTTTGACCTGTGGAATGTGAACTACATGCTGAATATCTCCTTTTCTCGTATACTTCTCTCTTAGTGTAGGTATCTGGTGGCAGGAGGTCAACTCAACTTCACAAACAGATTCCTGCAGCTTATTTCCAAATGAATAATATTCATGTTTAGGTCTTCTTTCATTGTACCCCATTCCACTGTCTTTACATTCCCTCGAGTTGAATTCTGTCAACAGTAATATTAGTACTGTGCTAGCATTATTATGAACAGACGCAGTTGTATAGTAGTAGTAAAAGCAGGTAGACTAGTCATGGTGGCAGTAGCAGTAGTAGTCATAGGCAGTTGCAGACTCACCAGAAGTAGTTAGTGGCAATGATAGTGTTAGTAGTAGGTGATGTGAAGTCCTGACTGATCACTAGATACATTGATGACACATTATTATTATTATTATTATTATTATTATTATTATTATTATTATTATTGTTATTATTGTTAATTATTATTATCGTTATTACTTTTATAATTGTAGTGATACTAATCATTATCATTAATGTTAATCATTACTGTTATCATTATTACTTTCATAATTGTAATGATACTTATCATTATTATTATTATTATTTTATCATTATTGTTATTGTTAATCTTTATTATCATTATTATTGTTATTACCTTTATTATTGTAATAATTATTTCATCATTATCATAGTGATACTGATTATCTTTTTCATTATTATTGTAATCATTAGTAGCAGTAATAGAAGTAGTAGTAGCAGTAGCTTCATCTGTAATATTAGCATTAAGTAATACAATGAGGAAGAATATAGAATCGGTGCCAGTGTTACCCACATCATCACTAGTAGCAGAAGCTGTAAGAGAATGACCTTATCAATTAGAGTAATATTTGATTTTACCTGTGACACGAGCAGTGTAGAGGTAGCGTCATCAGTATTACTAGCTATAACAATAGGCACAACAAGAAAAACACTAGCAATAGTGTTAATAGATCATCCATAGCAAAAGTATTGGTAATAATTGATATGTCTGTACAGGATCAAGTGTGATAGCAGTAATTGCATTTGTATCGGGAACAGTAATAGTGGTAAGTGTATTTGTATTAACAGTAGCGAAGATAATAGCAGCAATAGTAACAAGAGCAGAAGTAGCATAAAAGGTGGTTCTAGAAGTGCAATCTAGAGTGAGGTTAGGAGAAATGATAGCGCCGTAGACAGAAGAAATAGACCTGTTAGGAGTGATGCCCTTTTAATTCATGCATGAGTAGTGGTAGCAGAAGTATTCACTCACAGTGCTAGTTAGTATACCATCAACAGTGAAAACAACAGGATTACTCGAAATAAACAGATACTTTGTCATGTCATAAAAGAGGGAAGTTTGAATAGGATTTAGGCTGTTGATTTACTCGTACTGCGAACTCGCGAACGGACACTGGTCACTTATTATGTTACGAGACCTAGATGGTAGTTATTCTTGTATATATGGTTAATATTTGCAATTCATAAGGAGTAATAATCGAAGATTTTCCAATGTTTTTGTATCCATGCACATATTCCAAATAGAATGTTCTTGACAATTGGTTATATTAATAATTCCTTTCTCGGAATGATATGTGGATGTCACTGTTTCTGCAAATGTTTAGTCATTAAGAAAGCCGAATGTCATACGTTAAAGAATTACATGGAGTATGTACAGACTACGAGGAAAAGCCTAATAAGGTATACGTAAATAACATTGGTGTTGAGTATGAAGCTGTGCAGCCTCATGCCTGACACTGAGGTGGGTGTTACCTGCACGACAGCAAAGTGCAAGTAAAGTATCTTGGTTGACCAGACTAACGTCATAACTCGTGAAGACTTTCTAGACAAAGTAGTTGAGGGAAAAGAAACTAGAAAATCTCTTAATATTAGTATCTTCCTTGTTCCGATTTGTACTTCTAATCATGTACTCATTTTCAGCGCATTTCACTTAATGTCTCTATGTAATTACGTATTAGTGTCTGTCCCCTCGCGCATTGAGTGGAGGTAGTCATACAGATTTAGGGCACCGTCTCTCTAAGTTTCGTTAAGCCCTGTATACAGCCATAATACCTTGATATTTCTTTACCTTTTCTGCATCAACTCTTTCTCCCCCTGAACTTCACCCACTCGTCACTTTGTTGCTATAGAAAAAGTCTTGTATCTCTTTCCTAACTCGATGTGCTGCCTAGATTATTGAAAATTCCTTTTTTGTTGATCAATCGTTGCATATTTCGAAAAATAGAAAGTAAGATTTACATCGAATGTACCATACGTGTTCAAAATCTTGGTTGCTTGAAACATTTCTACCATCCCTTTTATTTCCAAGGTCACCCATTGCTCTTCTCGCTTCCAAAGAGGACAAATCTCAGGCCTTAAACATTTTCCTGTACTTGAGCTTTCTAAATTCCGGTACCATCTTTGTTGCCCTCTCCTACATCTTCTCTATTAGTTCTCTGTGCCTCCTTGAGTGCCGTGACCAAGCATGAGAAGCATACTCGAGTCTTGGATGCTATATATTCCCTCCGTGTAGTTTTCTACTTACTACAGTCTTTGTAGTTCGCCGTTCGACCTCATCCACCAAATCTATTTGACTCCTCAGTAGAGCTAACCATACTGATGAGGCTCACTCTTAAGTTACGTCTAACGTAGACTGTAACTATTTCTGAACATCGCTATACAAATTTGACGATATGTATATATATATATATATATATATATATATATATATATATATATATATATATATATATATATATATATGTGTGTGTGTGTGTGTGCAATTACCTGTTCGTACAGTAGAGGGAGGCCCTTTATCCTGAGTTCGGTGGTGTAGCAGCAGTTAGCGTGTCTGACGGTGACGCATTGACAAGGCATTCAGGGTCGAGCGCAAACGTTTGAAACCTTGTTATGCAGTCGGTCCACAGTCAGCCAAGCTGTTCATCCACTCGTAAGGGTTGGTCAATAAAATGGGTACCTGGCTCAGGCAAAGATATATATATATATATATATATATATATATATATATATATATATATATATATATATATATATGTATATATGTGTGTATATGTATATTTATATTTTATTATAATATCGTTAATGAGATGGCCTTGATTAGGTCTTCAGTTGCCCGTTACGTTTCAACAAACAGAAAACTTTTGCTTGCTCTTAGCACGCAAAATTTCGTCACTCCCTCAGTTCCCTTCATCTTCTGTGCTATGTTGCTCATGATTTCTGTACATCTTAGGTCACAAGTCTCTTGCATAACTTCAGGTTATGGTCATTCGTTGTTTCATCCTTGCAACTTTTCAGTGAGCTGGTCACTGCTGACATCATCAAACTACTTTAGAAACTAACAGACAATGATCAGGCACACCTCACTCTGCTTCCTTCCTGTGGAGGACAAACGTATGGGTTCTGACGTTCAATAGCACCCGGTTAGCTTAACTCTGTTACCATATTTGTTGCTCTTGCAAGGATTTGTGTATCTTGAAGTGCGGTGACCAAATAAGAGAAGCATTTTGACAGAATACGATTCTAATATTTGCCAACAGTCATTCAGGTTAGGCTCAATGTTGACTTCAAAGTCTCTCTCTCTCTCTCTCTCTCTCTCTCTCTCTCTCTCTCTCTCTCTCTCTCTCTCTCTCTCTCTCTCTCTCTCGCACACAGTCCTGCAGATTACATCGTGCTGGACAATATTCACATCGAAGCTGTCTTTCACTGTGGCTCACCTCCGTTACCTTGGTTTATTCTGGGTTGTATATCTTCAGCCACGTATCGGACCCACTTTCATACTTGTTCAGGTCCCCCTCGTAGCTTGATGCAGTCCTGATGACTATCCACGTGAGCTTGGCATCATCCATGATAATGTTCAGGCACGAATCCGGACCTTTTGGCAAATCACATAGAGTAAGTACAGTCCCTGGACTATGCCCCGCAACACAGTAATGGTGAGGGACACTTTATCTCGAGACGGTTCCTCTAACATGCGTCCAATGCTCACTTCTATTAAGATAATTTTCTATTCCTCAAAGAAGTCTCTCGCTTATTCGTGCCTGAAGATCCAGCTATTTTACCAGCCTTCAATTGCTTGTGTGCTTGTGTGTGTGTGTGTGTGTGTGTGTGTGTGTGTGTTGTAAGCAAGCGTGTGTGCGCTAACTTGTTTTCATTGTATGAATGTTTGCGTAAAGTATGCTTGTGCTTCTTTGTTTGCGTGCATGCTTGTTTTTCTTTTATTTTTTTGTGATGTTTGCCTGTGCATATGTATATGTGCATGGCATGCGAGTATTTTTTGTCTGTTTAAAGATTTTTTTACATTTGTATATGTATGTTCTTTGTTAAATTTCACGTTCGAATCGGTAATCTTTAAACATTTGAATAAGTAACATATAAAGAGTTGATCATATTTCGGCACCTGCAATATCTGAATTACCTATTAGGTGCATATTATTCGTTTCCTGATCAATAAATGTAACTATGATCATTGTCAAGATGCATGTTACTCATTTTGTTGTTGAAACCTTATAACTAAATGTAACCATAGATACTGTTGTAAGATGTACGTTACTCAGTGTTTTGAAATCTGAAATGATTAAGTACAGTTCCTGTTCTTCGATTCGTCCAGAAACAGTGTTATCCTCCATAGTCTGCAGTATTGAAAATCTGGCGTGCATTTTACCGAGAAAAAAAAAAATAAAACACTGTCTAGCGGCATCTTAGCATGTAAATGGAGAAATAAACTGCAATGTAAAACAGGTTCTGCACCTCCACTTGTGAGCCAGGAGGGAGGGAGGGAGGGTGAGGCAGGCTGGCTGAGCCACATTTGCATGGTAACGAGGACCAGCGGCAGGGTGAGCAAAGT
Source organism: Panulirus ornatus (assembly GCF_036320965.1). Taxonomy (NCBI): domain Eukaryota; kingdom Metazoa; phylum Arthropoda; class Malacostraca; order Decapoda; family Palinuridae; genus Panulirus; species Panulirus ornatus. The sequence goes on along the minus strand of NC_092241.1, from coordinate 35,735,092 downwards.
TGTCGCTCCTGTGAAGGGACACCGGCGCTGGACCCACTCACTTTATAATACCTCCTCCTCCTCCTCCTCCTCCTCTTCCTCCTCGACGGCTCAACGTTGAATAACTGTTTCAGTGACTCATGAATACACTGATGCAATTTGGACGGGGCAGCTGGGAGGAGCTGGTAGTTTTTTGTATCGTGTACGGGAGAGGCAGCCACTGTGATGTGTGAGGACGTGCTGTAATATCAGTTTCTGTTTTAACATTTCGAGTGAAAATATGGATAGTAAAAACTATCTATTCGACTCGGGTTATAGATGACCTTACGATGTTAAAAAGTAGATGATGGATCTACTTCTCGGCCGCTTGTCTACAGTGATGTTCTCCCGGGCACAAAGCATTGTGAAGATACAATAATGTACAATAAGATATCTACTTCGTCTACACATTTGTAGCATCAACGCTTCACAGCTTTTAACAAATGTAGATATGTGATTCCCAGTAGGGTTCTCCAAGACCCACACTACTCCTTAATGGTCGGCAGCATAACTTTAAAGTGCTCTTGTGCTCAAAAACTCGAATACATTCTAGAAATGTAATGGACACAAGAATGTGTAACAAAAAATCACGACTTTGAATCGTAAAATGTTATGTACTGTAACGCAGCTCTACGTTAGGTGGACAATGTGATTAACCGACAAAGCCAGAGGACGCAATTAGAGGATAAGAATGTGGTTTTCATGTTAGCGGAACACAAGCTAAGAAAAAGATGCTGGCTGGGACACACCCGACGAGAGAACTGTGTGAACAAAGTAATTAAGAGTTTACGTAGAAATTGAATATCATTATTGCAAGAAAAGTAACATATTTTTTTTTGTCTGCACGCATCTGATTCATAGTGTGCTTTGTTGTATAGGTGAAAAAAATGAAATTTTTCCTCTGACCCTCGCATTTTGGTCCATGTCATGATCAAACATCGAAGGTAATTTCTCTACAAACGCGCCCGGGGTCTCTGTTTTTGTAAATGCTCTGAACACACGTTTAATTTCAGAAAAAAAATTATTTCCATGTAGTCTTCCAGAGGACCGTGAAAAACTTATTACTTATGTGATATGAAAGAACTGAAGTGTCCAGAGTTGATGAGAATGAGAAAGGCGAAGAAAGGCGTGAAGATTTATACGGTCTGGTCTTTTTTTTGTCCGTTCTCTGCCTCGATTTTGAAAGCTACGTTTCCCGTAAAGTAATGAGCATGGAAGAAATGAAGACCATGCTGAGGAGGAGGAACTAAACGCCTTAAAGAAAATGCTAGTATCAGGAATTATGTTGGGAACGTCGTTTTATCAAAACTCTCGGTCTATAAGAAATAATTCTACATAGGAAAATTGTAAGACAAGAAATCTACCTGGCACATGCATGACACTAACACATTTCGATAGAGACGATAATCAGAATATGAAAACGTATTTATTCCTTTTGAAGATTCAAAATATGCAGATGAAAAGATCTTGCGTTGCTTCCTATAAAGATATCACTTACTAGTCCTTTCACATACCAATTAAGCTTTCCAACAGAAGAGTAAGTAAAACTATGCCATCCCTTTCCATATTTCGGAAAATGTTTCCTATGGTAATACAGTATTGATATCACTCCCGTGAAACAAGTTCAGAAATTTATCAGAATCCATTTCCAAAATTGAATGCAGAGTTGTTATACGATTTTGGCAGGCGGCCATATCATACAATACACGGTCTGTTGTCACTGGAGTTCTGTGTGATAGGAGTAATGGTTAGTTTAAACTTACTTTTGAGAAACTTATAATTGCACAAGAATTCATCAGGAAATCTAACTTGTTCTCATACGATAGCATGACCTAACAGGATAGCTATAAACCTGTGCCAGTCTTATGTCACTGATTCATATATATTACATTTGGACATTGCCCGTTATAACTGTAATAAGTTAAGATCATGTGTACACACTAATGTATCTGAATGTAGAGCAATGGAGTATGGGTTGAGAGTACATTAGATTACAGTTTTTTTTTTTTTTTTTTTTTTTTTTTTTTTTTTCCAAAAGAAGGAACAGAGAATTGGGCCAGGTGAGGGTATTCCCTCAAAGGCCCAGTCCTCTGTTCTTAATGCTACCTCGCTAACGCGGGAAATGGCGAATAGTATAAAAGAAAAGAAAGATATATATATATATATATATATACATATATAACAGAAATACATTGCCATAGGATTCTAGAAGGTCAGTTTAGTGTAGCGTAATACAGTTGTACTTGTCGAATGATCACTTGAAGTGCTTTTCATAGGTTTGCAATAGAATCACAGGCATAGATTTATCAGTAGTCGATTCGCCAACGGAAAAGTATACCTGCCGTTGATGCATCGCTAGTTTTCAGATCTTTTCATTCCCTGGGTTCTGCGTGTTACACCGAATTCTGCTTAAATCTAACAGTTTTTATGAGGTTGGAATCCAGAATGATAATGGAAGGATTTGCATAGTTTAACAAGTGAATTTTTCCCTAGCCGAAAATTATGTGTTTCAATATGCAGTCGTATGAACATGTAATTACCAATAGCCAATAGAGCCTCTATTGTGTAAACATTACATTGGTAAAACTAGCTAACCAAAATAAGTTTTTGCTGTTGATTTTTACCTAGCATTTTGTAGACCTTCAAACCAGGTATTATCACTCGATTTTTTCTTTTTTATATCAGTTGAATTATAAATTTCAAATTCCTTGATGAATGCAATAGTTAAAACGCTGGTAAGCCTATGACCACAGTGATGTAGGGTTCTTCGAATTTTTTTTCGTCCTCCAAAACTCTTAGATAATTTTTCCCCCTCCTCTTCTTACTTCTCCATCGCTTCATATCATGGTTCATTTAACGCTTGACCCATTTATGTAAAGACACTTATTCTTGTCTGAAGTCTTAAGGTATAAAGAAATCATACGTATGAATACGCAGTTTAGATATATGTCTGGAAGACTACATGTGAATTGGTGAATTGGAAATTGTGAACTATTTCTCAACAACTTTGATGCATAGATAGTCAAATACTCTTGTATGATAATTTGTTTCGCTTGTGATAGAGAATCATGCATGGATTGACAAAAATAACTTGAGTTTCTGCACCTGAGCAGGAGAGGGCAATTAATTGGTTAAATGTGTGTGTGTGTGTGTGTGTGTGTGTGTGTGTGTGTGTGTGTGTGTTCCTGATATCTGATGAGGCTTAAAACTAGTGAACATAGAACTATCAACATCTAGGCAACGAAAGATGTAATGATCTTGTCCCTCTATATTCTTAACACTACATATCTGAAAAAGAAATTGGGAGTTAAGTATAAGATTAGATTTTAATCCCAGCTTTACGCTACGTGTTCCATGGCCCTCTTGCTTCACGGTGTTAGATCACACGTGTTAATATGAACGCCTTTACTCATGCGTGTAAAAGCAATAAGAAATTTTCCATGAGCTGTTCCCCCGGGGTTCTTAATTCTTCTGACGCGACTTGGTTCACATTGATACAAGGGCACTAATGACAACATACAGACTTTTGTGATCGCGTATTGTATAGCAGGATTCTGACTGTAAAAACCCAGGTGTGACATTATGTATATTGTAGCCCAGTTAATTTCCCGTGCAGCACACCCAAATATGTGCTTATGTCTGAGGGTTGAAGTCTTCCAATGGGGATTCTCGAACATATATCCCAAGCTTGTTCAACAGAGGGCTTGCGAGTCATTTCTAACCATGGTGCATTTTCCAGTTTCATTTACAGTAGGAGAGCGAAATATTCTTTCTCCATATTCACCATAGTCTTATTCTAAGCACATCCATTTGATAAGGTAACCATTCTTGGTGAATGAGTGATTGCATAATCGAGTGTAATTGGGTAAAACTATTTTGGAGCGAAGTTCTCCAGATGCGTAAAGAAGTACAGCTGTGAAACCGTAGCTGCTTTCCTCCCCCTCTTTCACGTAACTAACTTCCTTTAGCTATGGTCTTTGTTGCTCGCCGTTGGGCCTTCTCGGCAAATCTAGATGTTCCATGATGTGACTAAACTAGTGCTGCGTTTTCTGAGTAATTATTATTCTTAGCATTTCTCTTCCATGTACAGTGCAGTACGTAAAGGCATTATTGATAAAAGAATTATCTTTAATTTACCCACTTTTTTTCATATGGTCTGGTAATCGACTGGAGACAGAGTCAGCTCCTAAGTCTTTCTGGCAAGTAGATGTCTGTAACTAATTGTTTTCTATTAGATGATAGTCACGAAGTGATCACGTCTGTGTGTGTGTGTGTGTGTGTGTGTGTGTGTGTGTGTGTGTGTGTGTGTGTGTTAGATTAATCTGCGTTTGGATCATAAAGTACTTGGTTTTGTACCACCTAAAGAGGTTGGTAGAGAACCTGTATCATCGGGCAGGAGCAAGGTACAAACTCCCTTGATAGACTTGTGATTATTTCAGTGGGTTGAGGTTCCTAGCGGCGTGCCATAGGGTTCTGCTCTGAGCCCATTGCTTTTGTCGATCTGTGTGAATATCTAGCCAGAAGGATTGCACTCCTCCATGATTAAGCTCGCGGATGATACCAAAGTCCTGAGGGGGATAAAGAAGCTGGAAAATTTGGTTTAACTTACAAGGGAACTTAAACTCTAAAGTTGGTTTGATAAACTGCAAGTAATGAAGAAGGGAAATAAGCCCTTTATATGGATTTTACCTGCAGGAATCTGGATATTGGAGGGACTTAGAAAACATTGTCCTTTCCCAGAATTTCACCTCTGGAGATAGTAAATGAAACAAACCGTCTTCTATTAAGTAGTAGAATAGCACTAAAGTTATTGGGTATAGAAATATTCATTAGGGTCGTCACATCTTACATTAGGTCAAAACTAGTGTATGTTTCACACATTTGGAGGGTTGACTTCAAGCTTTTATACCAGTGTGATGACATTAACAATGAACACTTCTTCGAAAGTTGCAAGGACAGAACTCCAGGAGCCAGAACATGAAACTAACCAAGAAATTCCTAAAAGAGATGTACAAAAAACATTAAGAAACAGACTGAGGAAATTTGGATTACCATTCTGACAGTCATGATGATACCAGGATGGTTTCCTACGCCAGCATGACAGTGAGCACATTAGGATCAGAGGGAATGATTCACCATCACAGCTAGATATTTTTCTCGTATATATAAGTATGGATATTATTGATGTATATGATACAGCAGTTGGTGGAAGTAATTAGGTAATATTTCATTACGTGGTAAATGAGGGGGTGATCTATATATATATATATATATATATATATATATATATATATATATATATATATATATCGTGGGAAATACATAACTCGACAATTTCTACGGTAACATGAACAGGTAAATGAGCTCAGTGTCCATGAACCGGTCATTTTAGTGAATGATTCCCAGAAGTTTACAATGAAGTGTGAACATGATACCTATAGCTTCAAATACAGAGTGAAAGTTAAGATTAGAGAAAAAATAATTGGTTCGAATTCTGGTTGCGGCATTCGGTCCACCGTCAACCCGACTGTTCATCCACCCTTAGAGGGTGGTCGCGAAAATAGGTACCTGGCTCGTGGTAGTGGTTTCAGAAGTGGTAGAGGATGTGTGGATCAGGTGTTTGCTTTGAAGAATATATGTGAGAGATACTTAGAAAAGCAAATGGACTTGTATGTAGCATTTATGGATCTGGAGAAGGCATATGATAGAGTTGATAGAGATGCTCTGTGGAAGGTATAAGAATATATGGTGTGGGAGGCAAGTTGTTAGAAGCAGTGAAAAGTTTTTATCGAGGATGTAAGGCATGTGTACGTGTAGGAAGAGAGGAAAGTGATTGGTTCTCAGTGAATGTAGGTTTGCGGCAGGGGTGTGTGATGTCTCCATGGTTGTTTAATTTGTTTATGGATGGGGTTGTTAGGGAGGTGAATGCAAGAGTTTTGGAAAGAGGGGCAAGTATGAAGTCTGTTGGGGATGAAAGAGCCTGGGAAGTGAGTCAGTTGTTGTTCGCTGATGATACAGCGCTGGTGGCTGATTCATGTGAGAAACTGCAGAAGCTGGTGACTGAGTTTGGTAAAGTGTGTGAAAGAAGAAAGTTGTGAGTAAATGTGAATAAGGGCAAGGTTATTAGGTACAGTAGGGTTGAGGGTCAAGTCAATTGGGAGGTAAGTTTGAATGAAGAAAAACTGGAGGAAGTGAAGTGTTTTAGATATCTGGGAGTGGATCTGGCAGCGGATGGAACCAGGGAAGCGGAAGTGAATCATAGGGTGGGGGAGGGGGCGAAAATTCTGGAAACGTTGAAGAATGTGTGGAAGTCGAGAACATTATCTCGGAAAGCAAAAATGGGTATGTTTGAAGGAATAGTGGTTCCAACGCTGTTGTATGGCTGCAAGGCATGGGCTATGAATAGAGTTGTGCGCAGGAGGGTGGATGTGCTGGAAATGAGATGTTTGAGGACAATATGTGGTGTGAGGTGGTTTGATCGAGTAAGTAATGTAAGGGTAAGAGAGATGTGTGGTAATAAAAAGAGTGTGGTTGAGAGAGCAGAAGAGGGTGTTTTGAAATGGTTTGGTCATATGGAGAGAATGAGTGAGGAAAGATTGACCAAGAGGATATATGTGTCAGAGGTGGAGGGAACGAGGAGAAGTGGGAGACCAAATTGGAGGTGGAAAGATGGAGTGAAAAAGATTTGAGTGATCGGGGCCTGAACATGCAGGAGGATGAAAGGCGGGCAAGGAATAGAGTGAATTGGAACGATATGGTACACCGAGGTCGACGTGCTGTCAATGGATTGAACCAGGGCATGTGAAGCGTCTTTGGTAAACCATGGAAAGTTCTGTGGGGCCTGGATGTGGAAAGGGAGCTGTGGTTTCGGTGCATTATTACATGACCGCTAGAGACTGAGTGTGAACGAATGGGGCCTTTTTTGCCTTTTCCTAGCACTTCCTCGCACACATGAGGGGGGAGGGGGTTGTTATACCATGCGTGGCGAGGTGGCGATTGAATGAGTAAAGGCAGACAGTATGAATTATGTACATGTATATATACGTATATGTCTGAGTGTGTATATATATGTATACATTGAGATGTATAAGTATAACTACCTCGCTAACGCGGGAGACAGCGACAAAGCAAAATGATGAATATATATATATATATATATATATATATATATATATATATATATATATATATAAGAGAGAGAGCCTTGATTAGAGACTCGGGTGCCCAGGCCATCTTAGGTAAATATATGTCAAAAAGCAAAGGAGCTAAGCGACGTGCTGTGACAAGGTTGGGCGTCATTTTAGCTGGTCAGCTTAGTAAGGTATTAGAGAACAAGGAGGAGAAAGTACTTTCGAAAGAATACAGATTGTGTGGACAAGTCGAGAGAAAATCCAAAACCTTTCCAAAAACTCGCCTGGAATAAATTTTCAGTTGCAGAAAATGATGCAAAGATATTTGACATTCTGTCATGCAGGAGCATGGTGAAGAAGTAAATATAAGAGGGAGACTTTAGTAACAGACAAAACTACTATGGTGGAAGCCTTGAGAGGAAGTTGAAGTCATTACTGGCGTTCCACAGGGCTCACTCATAGGATCATTGCTCTTTTTGATCTATGCCGGAAGGAATGGGCTCTTACCTGAATATGACTGCGGATAATGTTAAGGTTATGAAAGAGGTAAAGAACAACGAAGATTGCATCAATTAAAAAAGGAATCTGTACAACTTCCATAGTTAGTCTGATGTATGGCGATGAAAGAAGGCCCCGAACCAAATCTTATCAAGCAGGAAATAGACTGCAGAAATCTGTGGATGATGAACTGATTCTGTCACCAGAACCCCACTTAAGAAGAACTGTAAAATAGACAGATTGTCTGATAACAGTTGTTAGAACTATTTTTAAGTTCGGCAAATTATTCAAAGCCAAAACAAGAATGTTACCATCGCATAGCAGAGGAAGGGATGGTTTGATGATAAACAAAATACCTTTACCAGTCTGATGATACGGAAGGAGAATCGGTCTTAGAAAGATGCATGAATAGAGCAATCGAAGTCCAAAACATGAAAATACGCAAGAAACTTGTTAGGAGATATGCAAAGAAGTACTTTTATTGTATCGGTGTAATGAGTGAATTGAATTAACTTTAATTTTCAGTTTGTGCATGCTGATAGTACACAGAAGTTTAAAAATATCTGGCAGTAGAAAAAATTCGATGACCGGCGGCTCTACAGGTGTAAAACTCCCTCCTCGTAATGTACGAGTAGGTGAAAGCAAGTAGGTAATCACACACACACATACACACATACACACACACACACACACACACACACTACATCTCCGCATACAGTATACACAGTAAATTACACACTCCAGTGGTATGCCGCAGGGTCCTGTTCTGGATCTTTGTGAATGAATTGCTCGGAGGACTGGACTCTTACCTGAATATGTATCTGGATGATGCCAAAGTCATGAAGGTAAAACGCGAGACGGATTGGATTTAAAGACAAAGGGACGTAAACAAGCTTCAAAGTTGTTCTGATACTAGGTTGATGAAATTAAGTTCGAATAAATGCATTCCAATGGGAGACAGTGAAAGAAGCCTTTAGGAATGTGTGTGTGAGAGAGACTTGCGGTTAAACATGGTCCATATCATCTTCGCAGATAGGAGAAGAGTAGAGGAATCGTCGTGTGGCAGATATCAGAACAGCATTCAGGTATATAGATAAGGAAATATTCAGGAAGCTCTTCATATCAAGTATTAGGCCACAACTAGAATATGTACCTCATGAACAAAGTACATATACAGAAAGTCTAAAGGAGGGTAAAATTAATTATAGTACCCATATTAAAGGAGATTGAGTTGTAGGAAAATGTATCGAGGCTTAAATTTGTCTGCTATGGAAGAGGAAAGTCAGGGAAGACCGTAATACAACCTTCAAGTTTTCATACCATTACGATGACGTCAACTGTGACCAGTTCTTTAAAAGATGAAAGGATAGAACAAGCAAACCAGGGATAATAAATTGAAATTAAGTGGGTGAATTGATGAAAAGATGTAAAGAATTTCTTATTTAGCGTATAAATGGAGGATTAATTGAATAAACTGAATGATGAAATCATAGATGTGGACTGCACAAACTTAAGAAATTGTAAGATGAGTAAAAAAAGTTCGACAGACGGGTCCCACGAATGTCGAACTCCCTCCTCATGAAATACAAATGAGTCATTGCATAGACATGAATATATGACTACAAACAAGAGAATATTGATCCAAAAATACACTCCCTCTGTGTAAGAATCGCTTTAGGTGTCAAACCCTACCTGGAAGAGGGTTCATCAGCCAGACAACAGAGGGCAAATATCATAGTTATCTTTAGGAAGATGTAATAATGGTAACGTTCCCTTTCATAGGTAATTCTCACAACCAGACACCATCTATTGAACGATGGAAATGATTATAAGAGGGCAAGGAGTCTAAAGTACAAACTATTTTCAATAGGGGCTGTATGGATTCACGGGAAAGAGGACGTGTTACTAACCTTGTGACAGAGATGCATGGGTGGAAAGTTGTTTTCTCGGAGTGCTAGAAGGACCTCCAGACTCCCACCCCATAGAATGAAGAAAGGGAGTTGAAAAATGATCTTTGAGCTGAAAGCTATGTAAATGAAAGGGGACAGAGGTACTTATCAGAGGTACCTTTTCAAACTGACTAGAAGTAACCACTGGCGTTCTACACGACTCATTTCTGGGATCGCTGTTATTCCTAATATTTGTGAGAAGGATCGGAATCATAGCTGATTATGTGTGTAATCTCTCTTTAAGATTATAAAGGAAGAGAAAAAGAGGAGTGTATGGGATTATGACAAACCACAGAAGAAAGCGACGAGGTCTCAGAGAAATGACCCCAAGATAGGATTGCCATCTGATGCATATATGATGGCATTCATCTTCCTATAACAGTCCCATTGTGTCATCTGAGAGCCACATTAGAAGGCTATATAGGAAATAATCTATGCGCCGGTGTATGTCAAAGTTACCCTAAGATACAGAAACAAGCTGATGTAAACACGTAATACTTGCAGCACATATCAGACAGATTAGAATATGCCTCCAGTTTGATCACTACGTCTAAGGAGGCATAAAGATTTCTTGGCGAGGTTGTTCCACTGGACAGGTCAGTAGCTGCTGTACAGTCACTATTTTGTGGAAGAAAGGAAGACAAGCAGAGCAAGTATTATAACTTCAGATTTCATCAATATGATTTCGACATGGAACATTTTTATGAGATAGTAAGACAACCTGTTCCCTGGAGGGCAGAAGAAAAACTGAGTTAAGTGTGAAATCAGTCTTACGATAATAGAGCCTTGGACGAGTGGAACACAAATAAGTTGAGTAAAGAAAAAAAATTGAAAGGACATCTCGATAAAAAGAAGAGAGATGAAGCCCCCACGAGTTTTAAACACCCAAACTGCATCTACTCAAAAATATGACACACACACACACACACAGATGAGGAACTGGTTTAAGTTGGGGTGTGTGCACATGTGTGTGTGTGTGTGTGTGTGTGTGTGCGCGCGCGTGTGTGTGCGTGTGTGTGAGTACATGGTCAAGTTGAAGATGGGTCAACACGAGCGAAAAGCACTTTCCTCTTTACACACAAATAGTAGTCACACACACACACATGCACATGCACACGTAATCTAAAATAATCATCAGAGTTATGAATTTTTAATGGCAGAAAGGGTCGAAATGACGTATAGGTCACGTGGGATCATAGTGTTATTCAGCTTAGCATATTATATTCCACCCTAATATGTTCCTCTCCTTCTCTTGGACTGTTTCCTTCGCATGTCGCATGCTGCTCAGTCCTCGCTTAACCAACGATCCAGTAATACCTCACAGACGTCTCTTGCGGTTTAGAATAATAATAATAAAAAAAGCGACGCTCACCCGGCGGCAGCCGAGTCTTGGTCTCCCGTCCTCAGCGCGCCTCTCTCTCTCTCTCTCTCTCTCTCTCTCTCTCTCTCTCTCAGGCTGGACGGATGAGACACTTTCCCCTCGTTTTCCCTCGACCACAGCTCGCGATTTTTACCTCCCTCATCATTATTTACCTCACGCCTCTCCTCCCTCCTTTATACCAAGTGTAGGCGATTAATACACAGTCATCCCTTCACGCAGTATGCATGTAATGGGCTCCCGAATTTTCAAGTGTTCCGTCTGGGATTGCGTTACACGAGGTCCTGGATCGACGCGGCGAGAGGTCTTTGGCAACGATCCTACCGTTCACATCGATCTTACGGAGGCGAGTGAGGGGAGCTCAGGCCGGTTCCGCCCCTCGGAGCTGGAGGTTACCGACAAACCCGCCAGGGAGATTATAATGCCATAGAAAGCCCTAGATATCAAATGGAAGGCTACTTGAAATTCATACTGTTTATCAGTAACTTGTCCTTTTTCTGTTTTTTTTTTTGCGGTATCCTCAAATATGGAGATTTTCAGAGGTAATATATATATATATATATATATATATATATATATATATATATATATATATATATATATATATATTGCTGAACCGGACAGTTGGTAATATGTGTGATAAGTTAGGATTAGCATGAGTTACTTTGACCACTTCTGACGACATCTAGTATTAGTGATAATGTTAATGAGCCTTACCGAAGTCAATTAATTCATCTGCACTAATTAAAAGAGCTTAACATTAATTAGCATCGATCCTGATCGAGTACCGTGTCAAGACAGAAATACAGGAAGGCATTCCCGTCGTCTTGAAATAAGGGCAGAGTATCCTCTCCCTGCGTCAGATAGCTTGGAGGAAGTCCTCCATGTTCTTCGGTATAACTCGCTCGAAAACCCACAGTGTTTCCAAGGGACCTGTCTTAAAGACATAAGCCGGAAGGAGCTGCCGTGATTGGCGGACAGTTATAACAGGTCAGCCAATCAGGAAGGAGGCTGAGCCTTGATACCGTGGACGGTGTTGGTAATAACGGGAGGGGTGCCGGTGTTGCTTTTGTTTTATGATTATTTTTTGGCCCTCTCAGCCGTTGCTGCTGCTTGCCTTGTATTGGTCGCTGCCACGCACGTGATGGTTGACATGCACGTAAGCTGTGTGTAATATTGCTGTGCTGTTGGTAGATTTTGCGTTATAGTAAATATCTCGCATTTTCTGGATTACTTACCGTTTGGTCCATTTTCTGTGGAACTTGGGATGATGTAAATTCTGATGAAGTTTGTTTCTAGATATTGTGCTTCGCATGTGAACTGGTGTAATATCACTAAGAAATTTCATGCTCATTTATTATTTTATTTGTTTGCCTGTTCAAATCGTCTCGACAGAGAGGAAGACATTTTGCTTTTCCAGTGTTTCATTTCCTCTCTTTTTGTCTTAGGCACTGCTACATCGAGTCGTTATTTATTCCTATGGGGATTTATTTGCAACGGTAGTCACTCGCTCAAGTTCAGCCAATCTGCACAAGGGAACCATGATGTTCTCTCTGTTCCTTCTTGGGTTATATAGTTCAGATTCGATAATAAGATCATTCTTAATTTCTACAATAAACGTTACGTGATCACCTCACTAAGTGATGGAGAGACGAAGCCTTTTGAGTATACCTTTTCGATAATCATCACTTCTGGATAGCATACTTATTCTAGTTTACAAATAATGATGGTACATCATGTGATAAACCTACCAGGGATAATGACACAATACGTTCTATTATAAAAAGCAGTTGTTTATTTCTGTAGCTGCCTACTGTTGATGCATACATCAATATGTAGGTTTTAACTCGTCTGACTAAAATAGCATCAGTTGCAATACAAACAGTCTGCTTTACATTAAAATATTGGAAGACACTGAGTTCTGCCACTGTACATGTATTACTCTTACAAGCAATACACAAACTGGCAACCAATATACAACATATTGATGCATAAATAATCACATGGTTTGCAGAATGATGAAGGGTTGAACAAAATAAAATCAGTGAAAAGTACTGAGGTAAAAAATGAAGTGAAAAAACATCGACTAACAGATGCGCCCCAAAAACAAGCTAATAATAATTTACTTATACAGGAACATTGCAATGAAGGCGCAAGATATGACTACAAACAAGCTAAAAAAAAAAAGAAAAAAAGGGAAATAAGGAAAGCACTATAGCACACTCAATAGCCTGCTATCCGAAACAGTAGCATGGGGCTCTAAGCTCTGACTGAACCAGAATCATACTTAAGTGTTGTTCGAAAATGACTTACGAATGCTTGTAAAGTTATAGTTGTCGTCCGGATAACTAAGACGGTCATAATGATAAAGACTGATGATAATTATCATAAGTATTCACTTTTAAGGAAGGAAACACGAATGTCTTTTATACGGGAAACGAAGACAATTTGTTCTTTGAGTATTAGAGACCAAGAGATTCGTTATACTTGAGATTCAAAGGGATTTATTCTTTAAGTAGTTGAGACTAAAGGGATTCTCATTAAATACTTGAGACGGAAAACAAATCCGTTCTTTAAGTACTTGAGACTAGTTCACGTAGCCATATGAAAATACAAACTGTTGCTTGACGGTAATAAACATCCATTTCGAAAACTTTTATAATTTCCTTTATTACAAAACCAAGAATCCTGACGAGCAGGTTCAGAAAAGAAACCCGTTAGTACTGTGACTAAAAAAAAATCTGCACGGAGGCTAAATGATGTACAATAATTATGCTAAAAATACCACGTATGGATTACCTTATGTAAGGACACCGTACAATGCTTTATGACTCTGGAACATTGGGGGCTGCTAGGTGATGCCAGCAGTTAACCTGCGGCCTAATACTGTACACAGTAACTCAGTGGAAAATAGCAAAATAAAGAATTAGCGTGAAAAAAAAAAAACTTACTTCCTACTCTCTCCTTAATACTGCCAGCTACCTAACTCAGTATTCAGGTAGACAATATAAATAAATATTCTCATTATAATACTTAGTTCTGCATGTCACTCGTTTTAAAAACTTGTCTATACAAAACCTTCTCCTAAGATAAGAATACATATAGTAACCTCTCTGCACGAGAGGTCCACCTGACTAAATATCGTCTTGTACAAACAGGCTTGGGAAGGAGAGCCCCAAGACTTATCTTTGGTAAACAGCGTTCAGAGGTAGTGGGGGACCTCCAACCTACCAACAGGAGTCCGGTCCTCTCAATGTAAACAAAAATGTAAAAGTGCTGTAGTGATCTGCTGCATTCTTTAGCGTCTTCTGACGTTCATGAGGGGTGTGTATATATATATATATATATATATATATATATATATATATATATATATCATAGATTCATCTTCATGAATATACGAGTTAACTGATTCGCCGTTCTTCAGGCACTTATGCTGAAAAATTACACGTGTATATATATATATATATATATATATATATATATATATATATATATATATATATATATATATATATAATCTATTTATCGGGGATTAAAAGAGTTTTTGATCGGTGCCAAAAACACGAGTCAGTCGATGTAGTTCCTGGACAGCGATGTACCCCAATGAAAGCGATTCCATACAGAGGAAGGTGTTGGCGATGGGGAGATGCCACAATCATCCTACGACAGGATGACGGCTTCCCCTGTCTGGAGTGGGAAGGTGTGTGTATGAGTCAGGGTCTCCACCGCATTGTTCCTTCAGACACACAAGGAGACCCGAGAGGGTGTACGAGATAAGACGTGCGTATGGATCTGATCTGCGTTTATCTCCTGATTGTATGCCTGAAGAAGGAGGCGTTGGATGAGGACCTTGATCAAAGCAAGCTTGTGTCTCGACAGTGTTGGTTCTTTGGTATCAAGCCAGAGATCGGTCCGTGCTGCTTTATATGCACACAGCTAAATCTATACTTGTCTTCCCTGCCCGGTGGTAACAGAGACCTTGGAGGGTTAACGTGTGGTCCATAGTCTCCTCATCTTTTCCTCCTCATGAACTCCTTTTGCCTTCTTCCTCTATTTCTTAGGTTTTTTTTTTTTTTTTCTTTCACAAGCAGCGCTGCTTACGGCAGCTATACGAGAGACAGAGTGACGAGGCTTATTGTAGTACAAACGTCCTGATCAGTCGGACCTCTGCCCATCAGATGACACTACCGGGAGGTGGAGACACTCCGTTACGTACAGCGCTCTTGTCTCAGGCACGCGCTGGAACCAAGGGATGACTGCAGCATCCGCAGGCGAGCCGTAGTGTTATTGATGTTAGTGGTGTTATTGGTACTGTTGTTATTGTTAGCGTTGCCGCTGTTGGTGCTGCCGCTGCTGTTGCTCCCACCGGCGCTGTTGTTACCACCAGAGCTGCCGTAGTTCCCCATGTCTGCGGAGAGACGATGTAAAGGTCAAGAGCAGGGGTCAAGTATGGTAATAAGGTAGTATGTCATGGCAATACTCCGGCGTGTGTGGGATATCATCTGGTGTTGGCGGAACGTCTTGCCCACCAAGCACAAATAGCCAGGAAAACATATAAAATACAAACAAAATATAAAGTGATAAAAAAGGTAGAACTGAAGTAAAGCATAGGAATAAATAAGTTAAACACAGCGTAAGGCAAGGTCTTTCCACCAAAGGTATATATATATATATATATATATATATATATATATATATATATATATATATATATATATACTTTATCTGTTTAATCTACTTCTCATTCACTTGTTTATGACAGCGTAAATGATTCTTTTCGTATTATTTACTATTCATTTACACCTGGAATTGTGTCCAATTATTTTGATCGCCAAACTGTTGAAATGAAATTCGCCTACAGTCTCTGTGTTAAGGGCTATAGACGGCAAAAATCACAGGTGGACCAACTAAACATAAAGTCTCCTTCGACACGTTCGCGAAGCGAGAAGAGCAACACAAGGAACCAAAGAATAACTTACACCAATACTCACAGTTACTTACTGAGGAGGCCTCCGGTGCCATAGCCATAGGCTGGGTACGTGGACGGGTACTGGGTGTACGGCGAGGAGTACGTGTAGTCTGTCATCGACCCTATGCTGGCTGTACCTGCAGGGAAACACAGGATTACTGTCACAAGGAACCATAATGTCACTCCGACAGACAAGGGAAGTGTCATACGGTCTGAGTGTCGAGTTTCAGAGCCTCTATGTGGGATATGAGATGAATATCCGTCTATGATAAATGATAGAAAAAAATAAAAATTCCTATGATACGATGGAGGGGTAAACGGTACTTGTAAAACTGATCATGAAGCTGCAGACCACAACTAAGGCGACTGTGATTTAATAAAGTACATCGTGGAGAGTCATGACATGAACCAGAGAAAACGATGTGATTATGTCTTTGACTGGGAAATAGATTTTCTATCATGTACACTACGCAGACAATGACAAGATGAGGATTATCTGATAACACTCGTATCAACAAAATATTCTTTTTTACGTATGTAATGAAACACCTGGGTTCAGAGGCGAAGAAAATGGAAACAGTCATCTGGCAAGGCCAGTAACATTATGTATGTATAGAAGAAACACGAGCGATCACTTGTCTGCGTTTCCACCAGGAATGTGTGTTGTATACTGGTGTAATCACACCAGTATATGACTTTCAAGCTAATGGAAGTACTGCTGCAAGAGGGTGCAGGGGACAATGAGTGGCCCAGCACACTGTGTGTGGGGTATATATACGCCACGGCACGGGCAGGTCATACTAGGTATACATATGTAACACTACGTGCGAGTGCAGAGGGGTAACTTACCTGAGTAGTGTGTGATGGGCGGGAGTGTGGTGTAGGTCAGATCAGGTGTGGCCGCTACATAGGCATGCATGGGTACGTGGGCATGCGTAGACGAGTGTACGTACGTAGGTGCATGCGCATGATTGGCTATATTGGCATGGTGGGTGGAAGCGTGGGCGTGTGAGGTAGGTTGTAGGACCGTGAGGTCGGTAGTGCAGGGGGTATCAGCCTTGAGGGGCGACGAACAAGGCGCCACGACCAGATTGTCCAGGGGCGTCAAGCTGTCGCTGGTGCAACTGGCGGGCGACACGGACGTTTGTTCCGGGTAAGGGGCGGCCAAGGTGCTGCTGTAGCTGGCGCTGGAGGTGGGCTGTGGGGTGCTGAGGCGGGTATACACAGCGCCTCCTGACATGCAAACAACAACTGGCCATCACACACAAACTCTCTACCACAGCCTTTATCACGCGCTAGCTGCTCTCTCTCTATCATGCTTCAGTAACAAAGAATCTATATCTAGAGTTACTTTTATACTCAAGTTTCCAGGAAATCTGGTATGATGGTTTACGGGAAACTTTGCATAAAAGTATTTCATTACTTTAGGAGTATTAGGATAGTAAATCACCAAGATGTCATCTCTTCTGTTGAGAAAGAACGGTACCTCGACCTTTGGATCAGATGGAGACACTGGTCGAGCGTAGCGTTAGTTCCGTAACAACAGAATGGATGGTGCCAAGGACTACAGTAAATCTAACTTAACTACAGGATGCGCCTCTGACTAATCTGTATAACTGGCGAGATGGTGGCCGAGGTGTGACAACAGCGAAGTTCTGATCACCTGGCGATGACTCCTGGGGTAAGGGAGGAGCCAATGTTGGTGAAACACAGCTTCCACTGTGTCACATAACGGTGGCTGCCACTGCTCATTTAGTCTGGGTACTGAGATAAGCCATGTATTGTACTGGATGGGCGGCATCCTCTTCTTAAGATCTACAGGTGCAAGAACTAGTTTACAATACAAATGCTAATGTGCATAGTTAAAAACAGTATGCCAAATGAAGCAACTGAACTCATTCTTACCAACTTAAAGCATAATGATACATAAACAATTACTGAAAATCAAATACGGTACTGGTGTGTTAGTAGCAGCCATGATTGATCATGCAGGCTGGACTGTATCAATCATGCATTTGGTTATGGACAGAGGAGGAGGAGGAGGAGGACACGCATGCAGGAGGGGACTGGGAGGGCGTGCGCCATGGTTGAACCAGACCAGTGAGTGGCTAGTGGTCGCCAATTGTGGGCGGTGGATACCAGACATCTCTCGTCAAAAGAAACTGAGCAAATTTTGACTAAGAAGAACCGGTCGACCAGGGGTTAATGTCTGCTTGTAAAGTTGAAATGAGTGAAGGGTATGACGGAAGATTAGTGTGGCTGAGGTGTGTGGTGGATGGTTAGTCGTGTGTTTGTGGTGAGGAATGGATGGTTAATGGGATTGTATTGTGTATGGTTAGTGATAACGATGGAGAGATTAATCTCTATGATGTTAACGGTTAGGATGTTAGGTGCGTATGGCTTGATTAGTTACAGGTTAAACTAGAATGAGAAATGACGGAATCAACCATGAACGCCAAACTCGCCACCAATAGATCAGTGAGTGAAATGAGAATTCATTAACTCGCAACACTTCGTATTTCTACGTAGATACACTATGTACATGCCATATGAGCATTCCTGTCTTCACAATGTTTAGCCCAGCATTCTTTGAAAATAACATTTTAGTCCCATCAGAAGGTGTCTCATCGTCTGCAGCTTACGAAACGGTGCCAAGATGTGCGTGATAAATGAAAGCTATCGTAAAAATCTCACCTTATACGGCAAGGGAATAACAATGGAATTCTTTAGTTTGATACCAAGTGACGGCACTCGTAAAAATCCTCCATTGTTCTGGATGTTACAGGCGAACACAGGATGAGTTACAACACAAAGACCAAGATATATCACCCCTGTGGCTCAAAAGGATTTGAATACACCACCAGATTTCTTCTTGCAAAAGAAATGGGAAAAAAAAATGCGGATTCTGGTGGTGACTAGTGGCTGAAATGTCTTCATAAAAAGTTCAAGAGAAGTCCAATAAGATAGGACATAAAAATAAGACGACGTCTCCAAAATGGCTGCCAAGTGACGGCTGAAGAAGAGGAAGAAGAAAACGAGAACAGAGAGAGAGAGAGAGAGAGAGAGAGAGAGAGAGAGAGAGAGAGAGAGAATTATGTAATGCAACTAGTGTTTTTCCATTCGTATTATCAAATAGCTGTATCAGACAGCTTTCAGTATCCAGTTCATAACCAGCTGCGCTGATCTCACAATATCCACTTAACACCTAAATTCAGTGAATGTTGCCCCCCGGTGACGTACAAGATTATGCAGATATCAACAGGATTTCTTCAGAAAAGCAAGAAACTTTAGTAAAGCTTAAATGGTGCGATGACTGCCAAGCAAACTTGCTGACTTAACAGCCTCGAAGACGAACTTGTGGCCGGTGATTCCCCCGAATATATGGCCAAAGTTGGCTCCAGTTCTCATTCCTGGACATAATTCCTGCTCGTGCAGTGGCAAGAACAGACGACTCCAGAAAGATATGCCGCTGATGATTTAACTATGTCGCCAAGATTTGGATGGAAGATGTATAAGGCGATGTGATGCGTTCTGTGCTACATAGATTTGTCCGAGACGAAGAAGACAAGTTCACGATTTGCATTTATCACTAGTTTAAGTCGTGATGAGTAATGAAGATGAGGATCGAGGTGCTCTTTCTTTTATGGCGGTGATCAAAGCATGGTATTACGCTGAATCAGACCAGATTCCACATGAACCAGTATTACCGAATTATACAGATCATGGTAGAAGGATACCGTGTGTAGCGGTGGTGGTACTTCTGACAGCCTTACCTTGCTGGTATTGGGAGGCGGTGGTGTCAAGGACTGAAGATGCCGCTAGGACTGGTTTCACGTCTTGCATAGTGATGGGTGTGAGAGGCGCCAGTCCACCTGCACTACCTGTAGGAGGCCAACCACAAGTGGAGACACTTAGACCTCTGTTTTACTCTTTCCAGAAGCAATTTTCATTTGGACTTTCATTCTTTTCCCCAACTTTCGTTCTAGCCAGGATTTTTTTTTGGAACTACGGACCATCATACCCATCACCATGAACACTACGACCAGAACGGCGAGTCATTTGGAAAGGCAACTTACCGAAGGAAACACAGAGAGGGGCATGCCTTACGAGCGACTTACCGAGAGAGGTAGGGAGGGGAGGCGAGTAGACGTGGTTGCTGTTGGACTGCGTCACTGACATTGTCTCGTAGAGAGCGTCCGTGGAAATGGAGGAGGCCGACACTGATGGGTAACTGGTCGAGTGATCCACGAATGACTGTACGCTGCTGTGGAGACCAAGTACACAAGTGTGGGTTAGGTTCATGCATACAGAGACATCCCTTAGAGCGTCTGGTCCTTTCATCATATTGTAATCTATACAAAGATATTACAATGAAGATAAAAATACATTATATAAAAGTAAAGAACACGCTGTGAGGGGTAGATAACCTCTTCAAAAAAGGGATAAGGTAATAGACAGGGCACTAGACGACATCCCCTGGAGGGATGATGACTTACCTATACGGTGATGCGGTGCCGCCAGGGATTCCCCCTCCTAGTTCAGGCAGAAGTGTCTTAGCCGCGTCCTCACTCTTCAGCGATGACCACTGCTTCGACCACAGCATCTACGGGAAAGATCGTTACTTTACAATAGCATGGAAGTGCATAGAGGAGAAGTGTTCTCACGAAGTTCAACATCAAGACCATCGTACACCTACGGAAGCAAAGTCCTTTCTATGACTTTGCAGGAAAAAAGAAATGTCGATTCATTATCACGAGTAATTCATTCTCAGCATCGTTTTTCAGGTATACGCTCACGAATGTGAAGACGGTGCACTGGATCAGCCAGCAGACCTCAAGCAAAATTATCCTCAGATTCTTCGAGAACAAGGATGACTGTACGCGAAAGAAATTGATACGAGCCACTGCCGAAGACGGTCTAAAGTCGTCTGGACAGAATGGCACTGGGTCCGCCGCTGTAAACTGTTATTACGTTCACTCTAGTGTGTTTATATTGTGGATGTGGGCTGTAGTGGCCTTGTGTGTACGGTGCGGCAGGCCTTGATATAGCAATTCCACCACCAATTCATTTTATATTGTTTAGGAAACTCAGTACCTCAATATCCAATTTATATTCATACCCAGGTATTAGTCGGGTGCCTCAAGCGTGACGAGTGGCGTGGCGCTAGTTTGTCTGTCTGTGATTCTCTCTCTCTCTCTCTCTCTCTCTCTCTCTCTCTCTCTCTCTCTCTCTCTCTCTCTCTCTCCGTTAACGTTACACATGAAACTAATAATTCTTGAACACACCATTGCCATCGCGACCACCAGCAGTGTACACCTTCATTTATCAATATGACATTTAGAGGAAATGTAACATGTACATTTCGGGGGGTCACATTCATTTGGAATTTGTAATGGACCACTGAAAAATTCATCTTATCGACGTATCTTAATATTACATACACTCTGGAACAACCATCTCATTATGGTACACTTTCTTTGTTGACGTGCAATGGCGTTCGTTAGGAACGCTTCATCATAATGCAATATTGATGGATAGAGACGTAAGGGCCATGGAAGAGGTACTACCTGGCGTGTGATAGAGGCTTGGAAACTGATGTGACCTCGGCAACGAGACATAAGCAGAGTGAATTGATCGGGGGTCGCGAACATTTGGCAGCGCGTTGGTAATAATCACTGTGGATGTGAAAGCTTTTGGTGTGTCAGGTCGTTGATTATGACGAAGTGAGTGCACGGTATGTGGTCTCTGTTTTCCGTGGCGTCCTCTATTACAGCGTTGCATCACGAAGCTCTTATTCTCTATTGATTATGGGGTGTGAGTGATGTCCTGGTATACAAAGGTTTACCTCGGAATAAGTGGACGGAGTTTACGGTGTGCTGGTACACTGCTGAATAACAGCTCGTACATTTTTCGACGTTATTATGCCCTTGGCGGAAATGACCCAGAGACTGATATTAGAGCAATATTAGCGATCGATAGAATAAACATGGGAGTCACAGTGAGTGGTGGTACTGAACCAGCGTCCGTCAACGGAAGCTATTGGTTAACTGTATATTTCTATTTTCTTATCAGATATATGCGGAATATGTACTTCAAATTTTCTCCTTGCCACGACGTGAAGGCTGTAAAAACTTCTTGTCATGTGATTTCTATTTTTTTGTAATCAATTTATGCATGTGATTTCTATTTTTTTGTAATCAATTTATGCCACTCTTAAGAGGGAGAAAGTTGAAGAGAAAAGAGTAAGGTTTTTTATAAGTAGAGACGACTAGTGACTAGGGTAAATGGTTCATTCGATCCTATCCAGTGTATGTGTATACATAAAGGCAAACATATGCACGGCTTGGGAGCATAAAATGCTTACAGCTATCTGTAGTCTACATATCAAACGATGAATACGACGAATGATTCAACCGACTCAGTCAAAAGACAGAAAAAGAAAAGACTGCCACAGGTCCATGGATGAAGTTAAGAAGGGAGGGATGGTGGCACTGGGCCATATAAGCGGCGGGAGTGGTGGCACTGGCTGGCGTTCACTGTACAGGATCCTCCGCCACCACAGCGACGGCCATAAACCAAAATGTCTGCGCCATAACTCCAGCCGCTACGATCACGGCGCAAATAAAAGGCGGAGGACTGCTCGAAGACAAATAAAAGAGAGCGTAAATCGCTCGTAAATCAGCTGGCCCAGCAAACTGAGATTGGCATGGCGCCTCTTGGAATTTCAGAGCCGGTAGTAACGCCTCTGACTGGCTATCACATGACCGGGAATATGATCCGGGAGGTCTGATTGGTCGCCGTTGACCCGAGCTTCATATCAAAAATGACCAATAAGATTATAAATGACCCTCTCCACCAGGGGGTTATTAGAGATACAGACTACTTTGTTTGGGTGATTTGGAGCGCCAAGGTGTAATAAATCTGTTTTATGGCTCAATTTTGTTGTTGGACATCTGAGCCTCCACCATTTTCCTGGAGGTGGCGGAATGAGATCTCTTTGTCTTCGACCGTGAGACGCTCTTGGGCCAGTAAGGGCTCTGGGTCAGTTGTGGAAACACGTTTTCTCTTTGCTTTAAAGAAAACAAATGACCCCCATTCAAATTCGACAAGTTAAGAGGCCCCTGGGGCATATTTCCCTGCATCCGTAATATTGTCAAGTCCTGACGCGCGGAGATGGATTCCCTGCTGTTCTATTGCCCTTAGAAGCAGGCCATTGTTCTGTTTTTCTTTCCCTCGTTATCAGCGAATGTAAATCTCTGCTCGGCTCCTTTCGAAACGTCAAGACATTAGGTTAAGACTTTGAAAACTAAACATGAAGAAACTTTGAAAAGTTTTATATAACATGCTTAGTTTGATTTCTACGTAGGAATGTCATAAGGAATACCGAAGTCCTACAACTACAATACTACTGTTACTACTACTACAACTAATACTGGTACCTTTAGTAATAATACTACTTGTGCTGCTGCCTCTACTAAGTCTTCCCTGCAATCATTTCTCTGACTGATTCTGATATTGCTACGATCAGTATTGATACTAGTTGTGACAGCATTACCAAAGCTAGTCCAAAGAGAAGAATTCATACTGTTCCTTCTCATATCAATAATATATATCACCACTTTTAGTACTACTACTAATGCCATTTTTTCTATTTCTTCAGTTAATATGACTTTCATCGTTAGTGTTATCATAATCATCATCATCATTACTACTGATATTGTATGAATATCCAGTTCAATGAGACTTATAGGCATAAAAGACCCGAGGGATGGGTATACAATGTGAGGGGCTAAAGATAGTGAGAGTTTTGAAGGGCGTCTAGAGTTGACTGGTTGTGAGGGGGTAAGCAAGATTGTGCATCGGATTGTACTCGGGAAGGAGAAAAGGGAGAGAATAATTTGAGAGGAAAGATATGTATTATTGGGTTAATGAATGTATAAAGTGGTGTAAAGGGATGAGGGATGTAAGTGAATCAGGTAGTGATGAGTAATGTGAGAGTGCGATTGTGAGTACTCCTAATGTATGAGTGGTGCAAGGTGGATGATGGTGTAAAGGGATGAGAAAAGTGGAGGAGTGAAAGAGGATGAAAGGTGTGAGTCGTGAGGGTACTGGTGTATGAATGTATGGTAGTGAAGCAGGGGTATTAGAGCATCACCATATATAACCTAGTTACAGATGTTTGCATTGACATTAAGTTGAGGCAACCCGTCTCCCTTTGACCTTGCCTTGGATCCTCAACAAGCTGTAAGGAAGACTGACCTCGAGCATTGTCTGTGAATGGGGAGTCGCATTTCGGTAATTAGGCAGATGAGGACAGTAGAAATAGCACACGCGTGATCCTTAACATTAATGGTAACTGTGGTCCTAATATGGTAAATAAGGCAAGCGTCTGCTGGAAAACGAATTTGCATATCTAACCCCTAATGCTATTTTTTTTCTTTTACTTCTCATTTATTTTCCAACAGATTCGGCGAAATGAAGTGAAAATAGGTGCTTACTAAAACTATTCATTTTACTGTGACACAACTTTATTTTTCAAATAATTCTGTTTGAGAAGAAGACATGATATAGCACGTCTGTTTTCATTACCTACATGGAATACGTAAATGCATTTCACTGTCGTTCTAATAACCAGGATCTTGTTGCTAGCAGCAACATGTGGTGGCAACAGTGTGGGCACGAACTTCACGTCTTCAATGCTAAAGGTGCCTCATGTTAACTTCGTCTGACTAGTTTGTGAGGAAAGTGAGGGGTGAAGACTGTGAATCTGACAGGTGTGAGACTGTATGATAGAGGAGGTTGACTGGTGTGAGGATGTATGGTGCGAGTTTGGCAGGTGTGACAGGAAGGATGTGGGGTACAGGCGTGTGGAGGGAAGGATGCGTAGTTGACAGGCGTATGTGTGAGTGTGTGTGTGTGTGTGTGTGTGTGTGTGTGTGTGGGGGGGGGGGGGGGGGGGGGAAGGTTAAGGACATGGAGCTGACACGTGTAAGGGGAACGATGTGGTGCAAACAGGTGTGAGGGTGCACTGATGGTGTGGGAACTGACAGCTTTAAGAATGCGATGGCGAAAGTTTTAATGATGGCAAGTATAACGATTAGACGCGTCACGGCGAGGAATGTGTCCTCAGGTAATGTAATGATGATAGGAAATCAAGATGACGGGATAGGGAGCTCGTTTTGAAGGGCGTGGGCGTGAATGTGAATGGCGTGCGCGTGAATGTGGAGGGCGTGCGCGTGAATGTGGAGGGTGTGCGCGTGAATGTGGAGGGCGTGCGCGTGAATGTGGAAAGCGTGCGCGTGAATGTGGAGGGCGTGCGCGTGAATGTGGAGGGCGTGCGCGTGAATGGAGTGTGTGTGTGTGTGTGTGTAGGAGTGCTAAGGTATAAAGTGAGAACAAGGGAATACGTGGGAAGGACAGATAGCGGGAGACCTGGTGATCCATGGCGAGGCTGACGTCGGTCATAATCTTATTTGTGACAAACGCACGACAGTAAAGCAGAAGGCACCTCTCCCCACCCACCCATCTCCTCGTGCGAGTGGAGTGTGTGAGTGAAGGTGAGGAGATTGCGTGTGCGGGGACTAAAGCGGGATGCGAGTGTAAGGGATGTCTGCTTGAGTAAATTAGGATAAAGATTACAAGTGCGAAGGTTCAGACTGCGTCACATAAGCGTACAAGGGCAAGGTGTGTAAAAGTGAAGGTGGAGTGTGACGACGAGAAGTGCGAATGTGTGTATTATAAGTGTGAGTTGTGAGAGAAGACGATTAGTTTCATGGTGTGTGAAAGTGATGGACAGTACTGTGACGAGAAGGGGGACATACACACACACACACAAGGCTAGTAGGAAAGAGCAACATGATGCTGACTGACGCAGTCAGGGAAAGATGCAGGACCGGGTTACTACCGTGAATTTCTTTTCTAACACTCTGAAAGCTGGGAGAAATCACTCTGAACCCAAGCACAGATGATCATGCGAATGATAACTTGAGAACGAAATCAGTGTGGGTCATAGTGGACAACGTCAGTAATGATAATGATGATAATAATAATGATTAATAACAACAATACCACTGCTACTAATAGCAATAATAATAATAATAATAATAATAATAATAATGATAATAATGATAATGATAATAATAATAGTGGCCGTCTACTTACATTAGTATAGAGGGGGTCAGCGTTGTACTGAGTTCTGGGACGCTTGAGGTCATCATCTGTGTGGCCATGCATGTCTCGGTGCTCGTCTGGAAGCAGAGGCACCATTACTAATAGGTCAGAGGCAAGGGGAGGGGAGCAGGGAGGTAAATGGTGTGTCGAAAAAGTTTTGAAAGGTAATTATAGTTGACCACGTTCATCGGATGGGAACGGTCATTCAAGCATGCATGAAATCCCCCCTCCCCCTTCCTCTCTCTCTCTCTCTCTCTCTCTCTCTCTCTCTCTCTCTCTCTCTCTCTATATATATATATATATATATATATATATATATATATATATATATATATATATATATATATATATAAACAAATACATCTCTACGTAATGAGCCCTTCTACTCGTGTTATCTCAATAACTGACTGGTTCCTGACAGACGTCTTTCCGTAGACTTGATTTGGAGACGTGGGTGACAACGTTATGCTCATGGTAAGATCCTCCTGATGACAGTCACCTTTCCTAACCTAATTACTTTTGTATCAGTAAATCACACTCTTTTGAGAGGGTTAGAGGGATCAGATAAGTCAGTTTACAACCAGTGGGCTTTTGAGAATGTGTAAACGATGATGGTTTTTTAAAGGAGCTGTAGGATACCCAAGCATATGGTCTACAGTGATGCATATAGTTATGCAGACCAAGTAACATGAACTCATAACATTCATATAGAATATCACTGTTGATTAACTTATATGAACTCATAACATTCATATAGAATATCACTGTTGATTAACCTATATGAACTCATAACATTCATATAGAATATCACTTGATTAACTTATATGAACTCATAACATTCTTATAGAATATCACTTGATTAACCTATATGAACTCATAACATTCATATAGAATATCACTTGATTAACTTATATGAACTCATAACATTCATATAGAATATCACTTGATTAACCTATATGAACTCATAACATTTATATAGAATATCACTTGATTAACTTATATGAACTCATAACATTCATATAGAATATCACTTGATTAACCTATATGAACTCATAACATTCATATAGAATATCACTTGATTAACCTATATGAACTCATAACATTCATATAGAATATCACTGTTGATTAACCTATATGAACTCATAACATTCATATAGAATATCACTGTTGATTAACTTATATGAACTCATAACATTCATATAGAATATCACTTGATTAACCCATATGAACTCATAACATTCATATAGAATATCACTGTTGATTAACATATATCTCTAACTGATAATGACACTTCTTGAACTCGAGGAACAATATTCAGTAAGATCAAGAGAGTCATAAAAAAGAAAGTTAATATATCTGTGTTTTTATGAGGTTCCTGTGTTCGTATATAGTACTATGAAATGAATATTTAAGACTAAAAATTTCATAGCGAGTGATTTCACTGTCTACTCATACCACAACAGAACAAAAAGAGAAATATTACGGTCTGACATTCCAATCAGTAATTACTGAGCGTAATGCTACAGGAATCAATACATCATAAGTTGATGTCAATTCTTATGAGACTTTACAAATGTTCATACGACTGATATTCATGAAATGTTACACGGAGAGAGTTTTACGCTCGTGTTGACTCGTCTTTTAACTTTATAATCATGTATATGTACCATGTCATTTTTCTTGTGTGTACGATTACACACACACACACACCAGTATAAGCCAGGTAGTCATTTATAAACCAATCTTCTGCGCCCAGGATTCGAACTCGTGGGCCCAACCGTGGGCGGGCCAGTGATGACTCGTGTGTGTGTGTGTGTGTGTGTGTGTGTGTGTGTGTTTAGAGATGCGTGAAATAAGTGTGCAATATATGAGTTAGAGAGAGAGAGAGAGAGAGAGAGAGAGAGAGAGAGAGAGAGAGAGAGAGAGAGAGAGAGAGAGACTAGTCCTATGCGACATTCAGACGTTGGCAGTTCATTTGGTGTTACACAAGCCAAGCCATTTTAAACCTGTTATAATTCATCCTATATACTGTAATCGGCTTAATCCCCCGCGCTTCTGGGTTTTCGTAATGGCTTTTGATGGATTGGGGAGAGAGATGTGGATGGTGGGGTGGGGGTTGGGTAGTATTCTGGTAGGGAGAAGAGAGGGCAACGCGTGCCAGTCACCAATTCATGATGGCAAGTTTGTCCCAGCAATGAGGTGTATAATTTTCGACCTTGAAGACTACTGAGCATTGCAGCTTCTTAATCTAATACTATGCTGTGACTTAGCCTCGTTCTTAGCGACAAAGTCTTCCTTGAAGACCTATTCAGTGTTAGCATTCCGACGTCAACTGCTGAACAGTCGCTTAATGGACAACAAGCGAACGAGACTAATCATTACATCCAATCATAGTAAAACACACAAGGGTCGACTCCACCACCACTCCACCCCTAACATCGCGACCTCCCCAACTCCCCCTCCTTTCCGACTTGTAATATGACCAGACGCGCCAAACACTCACCTCGACATCCCCAGCAGCGAATCACTAATCAAAATGATAATCATCACACAATGAGGGTGAGATTAGACACAGGAGCGGCTGGTGAATGTCACAAGCGTCCCGCGGGAGCTGGAGCACAAAGCAAAACAGAAAATGGAGGGCGGGAGCTATTAGATTATGGTTGTCTGGCACTCCTGGCCCGGAGGCCCCCCCCAACTCCCTTGCCGCCTCCCGTCCAACCCTTACTGCAGCAAGGGGAGGGTGAGGGAGGGTTAAGGGAAGGTGGGAGCAGAGTGGGAGACAGACGTGGGAAGGGGAATGAGAGGAGAGTGAGAGAGGAGAGGGAAGGCGACAGTGATGATGAAGAGGTGATGGCCAGAGGGAAGGAAGGAAGGAAGGAAGGAAGGAAGGATATGATAGAAACGAGGAAGAGGGAATTAAGTAAAGGAGAAGAAAGTTGCAAATGAAATGGATGAAAATGGGAATAGTGGAAGGGAGAAAGAGGAAGAAAATGGAGAGAACATGGAAAGGTGTGATAAAGAAAGGACACGGGAGAAAGAACACATATAAAATCAAAGGAGAGCAAAAGAAAGAAGAAAGAAACATGTGATGGGAAAGAAAGAAGTGAAAGGGAGGTAGAGAGACATTACATACTGAAACAGGTACAAAGAGAGGAAAATAGGAAGGCGATATAAGAAAGGAAAAAAAAAAAAGGTATATTGTAGAGGAGAGAAAAATGAAGTGAAGGATATCTCGGAGGATGGAGGGGGATGGGGAGAGAGAGAGAGAGAGAGGGAGAGTGGTACGTGGGAAAGTTAAGGGAAATAGATACGTAGAGAAAGGACAGTGGAGGAAAGCTTAAATAAAAGAAGGAAAAGTTGCATCAATAGATTCTCGATCAGTCGCTCTTACTCTCCCTCTCACAGAAACACACACACACACACACAGTAGGTAGTAGGCATCCAGCGATAAGGGAGGTGTAACACCTGCATGGGTATCAGGGGGGCCAGTGATGGCTGCGCGTGAGCTGTCAGTGTCGTTCCTTTGGTCTCGTCTTTCTGCCTTACCCATACGTGGCAGGTGTCTTGCAGTCCACACCCATACAGTACAGTCTCTCTCCTTCCCATAAATAGCATATGACAACACGTGACCCACACGATTCGTACTTCGTAACTCTGTATTTTTCCTTCGGTGAGCATAGCGCGCTAGCCCTGCCTTCTGTTTTTGGCAAAATCTAGTCGTATGTAATCATAAGTAAGCACCCCCACCCCCCACTCTCTCTCTCTCTCTCTCTCTCTCTCTCTCTCTCTCTCTCTCTCTCTCTCTCTCTCTCTCTCTCCTCTCTTTCTTGGGTAAGGGAGAAGATTCTGCTAGGTGTGGTGGTGACGGCTATATAAAGGCTTCAAAAAATCCTATAAAACAAGGTACATTCGTTGATGAAACATCTTCATGAGAGTATGTTACTTCCAACCCCATACGGGCAGGTGGGCTTGCATGGATTATCGTGCACATTATCCATTACACATTAGACTACAGATCCTGTTATTAGGCGATTAGGCATCAGCTCTGTTCCATAAGAGTCATTATCTGGTATGTCCACATCAAGCTTGCCTGTTTAAACTGCATAGTTTTTATCTCGTATGTATATAAGCAGAAGCGGTTCTATCACCACAGTCAAATCGTCCCCTCCAGACTTGCCTCAGCAAAACAGAATTCATTCTTACAGCCATATCAAGCAGGGACGCGTAAGACAGACCCTAAAGTACTCAGAATTAGACAATGCCTGGATCAGTTTGCTGCTGAAAAACCAGCATTTTCCCTCATGACAGTCTTGAGTTGATATTAGTTTCTTATATACGTTTGCTAGCATATTAGTAAGGGTGGTGGTCGCATTCTACCCTAAGCCAAAATTAGAATGTACTTTTCATGTTTGGTCACTAAACTTAAAGAAGCAAA
The DNA here is from genome assembly GCF_036320965.1 of Panulirus ornatus. NCBI lineage: Eukaryota > Metazoa > Arthropoda > Malacostraca > Decapoda > Palinuridae > Panulirus > Panulirus ornatus. Next base: position 35,704,539 of record NC_092241.1, on the reverse strand, counting down.
AAGAATTATCAGAGATGGTGCAAGTGTGGACAACGAAGGTGGGCCAGAATTAAGATACCTGATTCATAGGGAAAGGTTAGAGGTCTTAAACTTGTCCATAATGCAAGAAAGAAGAATAATGGGTGACCTGATCACAACTTACAAGTTTTTAATCCAGTTTGATGATATCTCCAGGGAACAGTTTATCGAAAGATGCAAGGACAAAACAACCAGAGGCCACAACATGAAATTCAGCGAGACGCTTGTTATAAAACGATGTGACTGAGTACTTTGGCAGGACTGTATAAGGGAAGTGGACGATCGGAATGAACTGAATGATGGAACTGTGAATGTGGACAGCATAAAAACGTTTTAAAAGTTCTATGATGGCAGATAAGATTTAAGAGATGGGGGTCCCACGATTATAAAATTCCCTCCCCGTACGGTAAAAGTATATAATTAAAAGTAGGTAATTACACATTATTTCGATCCCATGGAAACATGTTTGCGTGTGCGATAACCCTGCCTGTGTGGGTGTGGAGCAACCACAGCCACTATAAACAGCTGCCACAGTGTTCCCAAGGCAGCCGCCATCAGTGCCAGCCCGGCCACAGAGCCTGCCTGGGGACGCTAATCTATTCTCTTTGATAATTAACTGGATGGCGGGAGATGATCTAATTCTGAAAGGCAATAAAAAGTTTCCTTCAACTTCAGGGGTGAGGGGCGGGGGGTCCAGCAGAAAGAATAGTGGGAGATTTCCGACAGCTGGTCCCAAGTTTAGAAAATTATGTTTATGTAAGGAAAAGCTGTCAGGAGAAGAGGTAGAGCATTCTGATCTCCTGTGTCTGGTAACTTAAGGATATGACATTGTTCTATGTAATATATATCGCGTACATTTGCGTAAACAGAAATTACCAGCCTCCACCTGCATGAGGTTACGCCGAGAGTGGAAAGTCACCTTTGGCGAGGCTGTATCACTCGGAATATATTATCGTCAAAGTACTGCTCACTCCAAATGAGTCCATTGTTTCCCTGCTACTGGAAGTAGCGTATCCTTGGAGCTGCAGTACCCTTTCCTAGGAAGTGGATATGGGGTAGTTGTAAACAGATACAATTCAGTCCATTCCAGGCGTCCCTGCCTGAAGCAACTTTGTCAAATACAAGCGAGTCTTCCTCGATCTTCCGTTCCCTTGACTTGCAAAGTTTCGATGATAGTAAAGATAAAGACCAACATAATTCTCAGAGCGTGTTTCAAACGCTTCACACATTTTCTCATTAGTGACTGTAACCTTCCTACCACTTCATTGCGTCCGCCACTTACGAAATAACTTCTTAGTGAAGGCTTTGCTCAGGAAATACCCTCCGGCGATCCTAAAGGAGAGAGCGAGAAGTATTGAGCTCCACCTGGCTATATTCAGAATCATTTTCCCCAGTGAGCGGGACGAGTGAAGATACCCTCTCCTCACCACCACTCATTCATTTTCCATGGATACATTCTTATGTACGAGACTCTCACCCTCGTCCTCCTCCATAGTTCCATGCCAAGATGATTATCGTTATTGCTCGAATTTGTTCATCCCTGTCTCCTTACTCTACTCCCAGTCTGGCCATTCGCAACCCCTTTATGCCTCTAGCTCCCTCTCTCCCTTTTAACTATCAGCCTCTCCCAGCTCCCCTGTCTCTCCTCCTGTGTTCCTCCGGCTCTAACAGTTTCCCTCCCTCCCTTCCCCCCTGTCTTGCTGACATAGGGCTCATATTGTCAAGAAACATATTGTGCGCCGTTCCAATGGCTGCTCGACCTCAATGCGCCGCCTCACTAGTGACATCTATCGGCAGGGGACGGAACTCTGAGAAACAATAAACAAGGAGGGGCACGCGGGCATAAACAGAAATCCAAAGGTTCCCAAGCTATCTACTGCGCCAGTGGTCGTATGTCTCCTCCTATGGGTATTATCACAGTACCGACCAAAATATGTAGCTATTTCTCGATTTACCTATCTTTCCTGTACACCTGAAGTGTGCACAGAGTGATGTGTGTTGGTGCGTATGATACTGAGTATCCTCACCATGACTTTATTTTCTCACTGAAAATTTGGTTAGGATTACGTTAGTGCACTGTAAACTACCGTAGTGAGTATATACCGTTTCTGCACGGCAAAATATGCCGTGGAGATATACCGTTTAATAATCGCCGGATGAACAATATTCAGGGATTTCATGTCTGAAAAGTACCTCCATCTATTCAAACTTTTTCATAAGAAATGAACTTGATGACTGTAAGCAGATAATGCAGGCTAACACTATATCTTAAGTAAAGCTACAGCTTTATCACATGTAATGTTCTTTGAGATTAGAATCCTTATAATGTGTGTTTGCCAAAGTAGCAGCGTCAGAGTCTACAGTGTTAAAATCTCTCCAATCGATTAACATGGGGGCAGAGCAGAGATGGTAGGCAGCAGAGAAGCGACCCTCGCTCTCCATATAAAGGTCGATTATGACACTGTACAATCGGTCTAATAAAGCCGGTAGGGGGTAGAGTGGCTGATGGAGAGAGGGAGGAAAGTCATGAGGGTGGAGGGAAGGATAGGGTGGAGGAGGGAACGCCGGAGAGGAGAGAGAACGGCAGGGATAACAGGAGGCGAAAACCTAGAATTGGTTGGTGTAAAAGGATAATGAAATGAGAGCCATGCCTTAGTGTAGACTGGTGATGAAACCATCGAAATGCCCTTCGTTAAAAGAACACAGAAGGGGAGGAAAGAGTCCTTTAGTGATGCAGTATAGGAATGATAATGAAAAAAAGGCGGAAAATAGCAAAGATATAGCAAGGAAAATGGGAAATTTCTAGGAAGAACGAGAGCAGAGTAAGGAAAATGAAGGCCATTGAATGCCAGTGGGAAGGGAGGCTGGGTCTTACATCAGGAGGTCACCAGAGGGAGTTGGCAGCCGACGCTTGAGGCATCTTATGGCACAGGGGATAGAGTTAACGTTACTGGAGGACGAGAAGAGTGGAAGGACGGTAGAGGGGTGGGAGGGAGAATTTACGTGCGCGAAAGACAGGGGTGGATGTTGTCCAGCCATGTTGCCCCAGCACGCATGGCTGCCAGGCCTCTCGTGCACCCTGTATCCATCTAAAGATGGGCTTTGCGTCCAGCCTTCCTTCACTCCTCTACCATTTCCCCTCACAGTCAGCCACGACATATAATTATCGTTACATGCAAAAGCGTAATGTTTTTTGTCATTATCATGATTATGATAAGAGGGAAGACGAGCAACAACGTTAATGAAGATAAAAGCGAACCTTACATTAATATCAGTAACTGCAGACAAAGAATCAGCCACAGCAATTGCAGTAGCAATATCAGGAGTAACGGTAGCGTAAGTTCTACGAGTAGAAACCATAGTAACAGCGGTATCAATAAAGAAATATAAGTAAGAGGCATATTAGTCACTGTGTTCGTAGTAGTAGCCTAAGTCATAGGAGCAGCATTACCAGTGGCACGAATATCTCCAGTGTCACCTATGAAACAGTCGATGACCGAATTCTACTTTCGTCATTGAATACTTCTCAGACCCGGAGGCCTTGAGCACTACCCGCAGTCGTTTTCCTTCGCAATAAAACCCGTCATCTCCTTCCATTACGATGGGCTTCACTGGTTTAGTGTCCTTGCTTTATGCCTCCTGCACACCGTTCCTACGGCATACGTCATGTGATTCTCAAGAGTGTCACTTTCCCATAGACGAATTCTTGCGGAATCACTTCGTGTTCTTTCCTTCCTAAGTCAATTACCATTCATACAGTAAGAAAAAACTCTTTTCTCTTTTTGTCTAACTGTTTTCTGTTGGCTCCTTGTCTAAGCTTTCTTCACCCCCCCCCCCCCCCTCATCCTTCCTCCATAAACCCAAAGGAGTTGAGATTCTCCGTCAGATAAGAGGAGCTTTATGGGGTGAAAGAAAGACGAGGAAGAGCCATCATCAAGATTAAACATACATGGCTCTCTCCGTTCCTGGATCAACAGATCGCTCGGTCTGAGACAAGTCACCTTCGGAGTATTCCTCCATACTAACAATACTGAAGGTGTATTTCTCTCTTTATTAGATCAAAACTCTAAATTGGGCTGCACGGGAAAGTTAACCTTTACTGTCTCTGTCAGCCTGTGGAGTCTAGATTGGGAATCCTAAAGATACAGAGATTGTTTCACACTGAAAATGCTTGAGGCCGTGAATAAAGGTGGCATAGCTGTAACAACATTCGAGAGCATGTACAAGTTGTCATGGCTGGGAGGATTGTGAGAGAAATTAACACTGAACGCACAAGGTCAGAGGCGATAGAAATGCCTGTGAAAGGAAAACAGAATTTCATGTGTAGAGGAGATTAAGGAACCGCAGCTGGTTATGCGATGTCGATGCGAGACGCTTGTTGGAAAATGAGTGGTTTGAGAGGACTGCCGGCACTACAGACACTGTGGATCCAAGATTGAAAAATTAGAAATGACTACAATAGTCGCATATGTCTCATGCAATAGTAAGGGAAAAGTTAAGAATGCATCTTATGTAGAGCATGAAAAAGCAAATTTAAGGAAGGAGGTTAAAGATGGTTCCCCATTCAGATGGAAATATGAATGAATAGGGAGAGAGAAGCTAAAGAAGTGATGGTAAAGAAATATATATGTAGAATGACGATAGTAAAATGAGATGCCCCATATGCACAATAGACAAATAAATAAATAAAAGAAAAAGTGAAAAATAAGAAAGAAAAAATGATATACGTACATTAAAGAAAAACTGATGAGTGTCAAGCTGTTTTAGAAAGATGGAAATAGTTGCAAAAAGATGTGTGATGAAGGTCAAAATGTTTTGGATAGATGTAAACAACTGAAAAAAAAAGTGAGTATGTACGACGCAAACATTGTAGGTTAATTTGCAAGTGAAGGTGCATTGCGTGGCTAGTAATGACACGAAATATCTAAGGGTTGATACGGGGCCGACCCGAAGGTAAGAAGAATGCAAAACAGGTATGCAGCTTAAGAAGAGAAAAACAATGGATGTGGATTGTTTTGTAAAAGAGGGAGGGAAAAATGTAAGTGAAACCGCATTTCGATAAATATGCAAATTTTTCAGGACAATACAGATTTAAGGCAGTAAGTCGACCTGATGACGTGTAGAGGATGGCAATGAATTCAACGCGATATGCAAGAGCAAAGTCTTCGTTTCTAAGACAGATGATCTCAAAACGTAATACTAGCCTGAAATAGATGGTTATAAGCTGTAGGGAAGTTTAAGTGATGATTTGGAAGGACTGAACTGAGAAACCTGAGGTCGGTATATTGAAGATCGTCATGAATGGGGGGGGGGGGGGGTGATATTATAAAGCGGTCTGTCAGGCGTCTGCATGATGGAGTATTTGCAAAAACCCATAACTGAAGTTGAGGTAAAAATAGAACTAGACGAGATGGATGCCCTACAAGAACAAGAACGGGTAGAATTAGGGATACAGATGTGAAAAGTGATATACGTATAATGGGAACGAATCATTCAAAGTAAGAAGGGATGAAAATCCCTAGAAATGCTATGGGTATCGAAACCTTATGGTGTTTGAGAGTTGATGAGGAATATTCATGACAGTATGACTGGAGGGAAACTAGAGTGCAGGCGTTACGACAAAAGGCAGTCAGCGAACGTACGAAGGCTGGAGTATCTTTGAAGGGGATCCCAAAGTGAATAAATCTTAAGACATTCTTCGGGTAAGGGTGGCATTGCGTAGGAGAACGTTAAAGTAACTCATCTTGGTGAGCAAAGAGAATAATCAAGAGAATCAAATTATACATGTGGAAGATTGTATTCAGATCAGCACGCCAGATATAACAGTATACGCACTTAACACGCGTCTCATCTGATTCATGAACAGATGGAGATGATAAACAGAGATATTACCTAGATACCTCAGCGTATCATATTCAAGCGTACTGTTGACATTAACATCACGAAAATTAAAACGCAGATACAGAAGCACGCAAAGAAACACGTGTGTAATTACCTTTTTGTAATTACTTTTAATGTAAGTGGAGGGAGTTTTACATTCGTGGGAACCCATCTCTTGAACCGTCGTCTCTTTATCATACGACTACAACTTCTTAACCCTTTGTTGTGTAGATGTAATTACTATTGTATGTCACAGGAAGAGAGTTTTACACTCGTTTTGTCCCGTCTTTTAACAGTGCATATATATATATACCATGTTTCTCTCTTTCTCTGTCTCTCTGTGTGTATGTGTGATTACCTCTTTGTATGGTACGGGAAGAAAGATCCAAGCTCTTGGAACCTCATCTCTTGAGTATTCTTTGCTATCATACAACTTCTTAAACTTTTGAATGCTATTCGCATTCACAGTTTCCTCACTCACTTTGCTGCATTCTTTCACTACTCTTATACTTTATAAGTACTTCTTTCCATCTTTTCTCACAAGTCCTCTGCTTCATTTTATGTTATGGCTTTCGGCTGTTCAACTCCTACATCTCTCGAAGAACCGTTAAGTCATACCATCATTAGACTAGTTAAGTCAACCGTACTCCTCACTACCTTGGTGGACAGATTTATAATGTGAATCCCTTCACTTTAGCTCAGCTCTCATGATTCTTATACCATTTCAGTAGCCCTTCTCTGGACCTCACTTAGTTTCTGAGTGCGATCACAAAACTTGAGAAACATTTTCTAGTTTTCTTATCCAAAGACGTAGATTCGATTCTGCCTTTGCCCAGCAGACAGTTTGTCCTCGAAAACGAAGTTCCGGCGACAGGTTAACGTACAATTAAGTCTCCTTACTTAGTTCCTCTTACACACGACCCAGCTTATTTCCTGCTATGTCGAGCCTCTCTTTCACTGTGGTCTCCCCATCACTTTGCATTTACTCGGGTTGAATTTCATCAACCACGTAGGAGGCCAATTTTGTAGTGTGTGTGTGTGTGTGTGTGTGTGTGGATGTATGTATGTATGTATGTATGTGTGTGTGTGTGTGTGTGTGTGGTGTGTATGTTTGTGGTTGTGTGTGTGTGTGTGTGTTTTCTGTATGCATATAGGCAAGTGTTATTTACCGTTATTTTTTTTATGCTCTCCGAGTATCTGTTTTTCTCTTCAAATTTTAGATCAACATTTCTGCCGTCGTCAGCTCGCTCGAGATGACGACACGACGACTGGCAGAGGCTGATGTAATCTCCCCCTCACAGCCTCGCCTCTCCATCATTTCCTCTGATACGTCTCGTAAAAAGTGATATAAAATTTATAAGTAAATTCACTTTTACTTTCTTTTCATCTACAAATGATATTTCGAGATATGCTTTGCTCATCAGCTGAACATTTTCGAGAAAAAGGATATATCACGAAGGATTTTCACATCTTGCCGATGAAATATTACACAGGCGGGTTGAGGCGAACAGTCGTGAGGAGCGATACAGTGTGCACGTCTCACCGTAGTGATGGCAAGATCAGTGTATGTACGGCAGTCTTACAGCGAGGTTTCATGTCTCCCTCAGGGGCCTCCATTCTACCCTTCAGTATTAAAAGATGAAAGAGAAAAAAATCATCTGTGATATACTAAGGAAATTACACAACATTCCTTATCGTAGGATGAATGATTAACAAGCTCCACGCGCGCGCGAACACGCACACACAGTGGACGAAAGCTGGAGGTGGCGGAGGGTGCGAGAATAAGAAGGAAATACGAGCGACCATTGGACGAGCTCCGGAAGACACGAGGAGGGAGAAGCGGTCAGAGAGAGAGAGAGAGAGGCTGCTGACATCTTCATCCTCACTCCCTACAACTTCATCTTCCTACCAGACCTCTCACACGCCTTCCTAGCAATGCTCCTCTCTCTCTCTCTCTCTCTCTCTCTCTCTCTCTCTCTCTCTCTCTCTCTCTCTCTATCTGATTTGTAAGTGAAGACTAAGACATTCCTATGATAACTGGTGTTTAACATTACCATTACAAATCTACTTTCATTCATACATAAGGAAGATCGTTCCTTAGTTTGCACGGGTCTTACTCAGACTTCCTCTTTTCTCAGGCTCGAGCACCTCTCGTGCCTTTCTGAAACGATGCATCCATTCAGCTGAATCAGAAGTAACGGGTGAGGTCTAGTCTTAAGTCCTGCTAATGTCCATTTACCCACATCCCTTCATGGTATGTTTCCTTTCATCTCGGACACGGTGCCGACCATTCCCGGTCATACACACCACGCACTCTCTCAAGATGATCTATAAGGGCTCCATTGTAGACCACTGTCTCATTGCGTGCGTAAAACATATATATATATATATATATATATATATATATATATATATATATATATATATATATATATATATATAAGGTAGCATGGTCGGAATATATGTATATTGCAAGAGGTCACAGTGGTGCGCCTGATCTAGTATTTGCTGATATATAGGGGATGAGAGGGCCTGGGTAGCCTGTTGTTGTTTGCTGATGTTACAGCACTGGTGGTAGATTCGAGAGAGAAACTGCAGTAGTTAGTGACTGAGTCTGGTAATGTGCAAAAGGAGGAAGTTGAGAGTAAGTGTGAATAAAAGCAACGTTATTAGGTTTAGAAGGGTTAAGCGACATTTTCGTTGGGGGGTTGAATCAGAATGATGAAAAATTGGAGGAAGTGAAGTGTTTTAGATCCCTGGGAGCGGACATGGCAGCGAATGGATCCGTGGAAGCGGAAGTGAGTCATGGCTCGCGTGAAAGGGCGAAGGTTTTGAGAGCGCTGAAGAATGTGTGGAAAAAGATATCATTATCTGGCAGGGCAGTATGATATGAGGTGTGGCAATAAAAAAGTGTGGTTGAGAGAGCTGAAGAATGTGCGCTGAAATGTTTGAGCACATGGAGAAAATAAGTGAGGAAAGGTTAACAAAGGGAATAAATGTGTCAGAAGTGGAGAAAACAAGGAGAACGGGCAGAATGGTGGAATAAAAAAAAATTTGAGCGGTCAGGGCCTCAACATGCAACATGCAAGGAGTACACGGGATAGAGTGAATCAAACAATGTGGTATACTGGGGTCGACGTGTTGTCAGTGGACTTAACCAGGGTAAACCATGGAAAACTGTGTAGGGCATAGTTGTGGAGAGGGAACTGTGGTTTTAGAGGACTGCACATGACAGTAAGATAATAGATGTGAGCGGATGCGGCCTTTCTTCGTCTGTTCCTGATGCTACCTTGGTAAAGAGAGAAACGGTGATCAAGCTTAAAAGAAAATATATACTACCACATCCCTCTCTTACCCCTATCATTTCTTATTACATCAAATCTCACAGTCGGTGCATTCACATTGCACCAGCGGTTTAAAAAACCCTGGAAGTCAAGTGCAGCACCTTAATGGTGATGATGAAGTCCCAAACAGGTTGTCCACCTGCCACACCGCGCACCCTGCCTTAGTACATCCATCAACTCCAGGCTCTTAACTATAAAGTTCCCGTCATTTTGTATTTCCTGCTTATGAAATTCCTCTTTTAGGATTCATTTTCCTGTAGGATCGCTTTCATGCTTTGAGCACAATCGGATTCTTGCTTTTTCTTCCCTGAAGGGTTCCTTTCCAGTAGGATCGTCGTCTTGAAACACTCCGTTTTCACAAGATATCCTTCCAGCAAGGTTCCCCTCGTACTGACAAACAAGATTCAAGTACAGGCTGTCTTTGCTTTCCACAATTCATCGGTTACCATCCAGGAAGTTTACGGGTAGAAAATTTCAGTGATCCAAAGGCCAGCAAATTTTCATGCCATTAGCTATTGCATGTAATTCCTTATACATGAGATGAATTATGTGGCATTTTCAGGTCCCACTCAGTAAATGAGCGCCCTCTTGATGATATCTGTAAGAAATAGTGTCATACATGTGCCACGTCTGATCACCTTCCATTTCCGTATTTCCTCTGTTTTCTCCCATCGCCAGCCTATCCCTCTCCCCTCTCAAAGCCTTCCCTTCTAACCCCCTCCTCCCCTACCCTCATGTCTCCCAGCGACCCCCTTCCTCCGCCCACCCTCGGGCCCCAAGAGCCATTATCCTCTGTTCATTTTTGGTGGAGTGACCAGTGAGACCATCAAGAAATAATTAATTGCTTGTTACTGGAGAACTGCATACGGTCGTCATGATGGATGGAGCGTAGGTGGGGAGGGGGAGAATGTCAGTCAGGGGAGGGGGTTGGGGGATATTGATGGGGTGGAGGTCTAGTCGGGGAGCTAATGTGTAAGGGGAGGTAGTGTGGAAGGGTAGGTGGTATGGACGGTCAGGGGGGGTTCTTTGTGCCCAACGGGGGGTGGTGTGAGGGGTAACGTAGTTTCGAACGGGAAAAAAGGATGAAAAGGAACTGTAGTTCAGGAGAAGACAACATGGAATACTGTTATTAAGTGGGTGGTAGTGTGAAGAGGAAAATGAATTGCCACAGATAAGTAAAAAGGAATAAGAAACAGAGAAGTGGGTAGGTTCAGCACTGTGGGAGGGAAGTTGTCGTCGAGGGGTGGGGATACATGCTGAAGGAGCGATGGTGTGGAGGAGGTGGCTTGCGAGGAGGGAGGATATGATGTGAAAGAAGAGCTTGCGTGGGAGGGAATGAATGGAGGGGATGTGAAAAGAAATATTAATTGACCGAGGTAAATAGTATCCGTGTCATTAAAAGCGATCATTAACCGGTTATGATATAATTTTCTTATTTTCATCATTATGATTATGATCATTATCAGTATTATCATTATACACCCATGGACCCCTTTTATGGGCCGCCTTCAGCTTTAAGACCGCACTCAATGAAGGAACAAGGAAGTAATGGATTCCTTTGGAGCGAGACGATCCTCGACGAGTCTGCAGTCCTCACCGTTCATTAACGACGATACAGAGACGCCCAAGACGTTTCTCAACGTGTAATCACTTGCAGGTCCGGTAATATACCAATGGATATGTATAACGTTGTATGTAACGTTGTATGATTACCCTCGGCCGCTCAGTATAATAAAGATGAAGCTGTTAGCCCACTTCCCTGAGCCGCATCTCGGCTAGTCATCAACAAGTCGTCTGAGCTTACGCTTCTACTGTCAGTTCGATATTCTGGGTTGTTCGACGAACTTCCTCCTCCGATATTACAGCCTTTAGCCTGAGGCTAAATTTTGTTCATATTTTTTAAATAAATATGGAGACTACAGCGTTTACTCGTACCTTTCTGTTAATTGGTATGGTAACATAATTTTGTCATGTGTTTCAGAAAGGTATATTCTTAATGGTACGATAGTTTAATCATTTGGTTTTTGAGTGGTATCAAGACTAGCAATGACAGGGGTGAGTCTCGACGTCAAGATATTTTTCCTCTGTACAACAAAACAGAGAAAATATTTCATGTAAAAAAAAAAATGTTCGTCATCTTATTTCTGTTTACCTCGCTTTTGCCGATGTGCCTTCCATACTGGACATATGATTCAATATACCTTTTGTTTCCTTGCAGTAATTAGTAAATTTTCGTAAGAAGTAGATATCCAGAAGTGTCAGCATGATAGATACGGTAACTGAGCACTTTAGAGTGTGTCTGGGACATCATAGAACCATACTGGTCATGTAGTTGGTGGTGAACAATAGGTCTCATGTTTTATCAGTGTAATATTAATTAAAACTTTTTTCTTAGGGTTGGTGTATTTTCTTAACGTTTCAGGCCTTGAGGACTTGAATACTCATGAACTTTTCTATGTCCGGTCATAAGAATGGAAGGAAAAAAGAGAAAAAAGCAGTACAAAAGAACCACTGGCAGTTAGTTAATAGCGGTAATGATCAGTCAAGAGCGCCATGGGAGCCCTTAAGCCATGGCTTCAGTAAAACTTTCGTGGTGTTTCTGACCGTGACGCATTCACAGGCAGCCCAGGGTTGAGCGTATGGGTCCGAATCCTGGCTACGGCAGTCGGTCCACAGTTCATCCACCCCAAGGAGATGGTCACTGATATATGTACGTGGCTTAGGCTAAGGAATATATATATATATATATATATATATATATATATATATATATATATATATATATATATATATATATATATATATATATATACGAATAGTGTATATGAACGCGCACCTTCATAAAACATACAAACCTCCAACAGCCAGGATCGAACCTGGGACCCCTTGTGCAAGAGGCAGGCATGCTAACCGCTAGGCTAAGGGACTGTATAATAGGAAACAACTATTCGAAATACTAACTACTCGAATACCCTTCGTCTCACAATGGTGAGCAACGGGGTCTATCGGTTGGTTCCGAACAGAACACATAGCCAGCTGATAGCGTTTTACCGAACCTAACTGTACAACGCGGAGTTATATGAATACGAATAAAGCGCACCTTCATAGAACATTGTGAGACGAAGGGTATTCGAGTACTTAGTATTTCGAATAGTTGTTTCCTATTATACAGTCCCTTAGCCTAGCGGTTAGCATGCCTGCCTCTTGCACAAGGGGTCCCAAGTTCGATCCTGGCTGTTGGAAGTTTGTATGTTGTATGAAGGTGCGCGTTCATATACACTTTATTCGTATTCATATAACTCCGCGTTGTACAGTTAGGTTCGGTAAAACGCTATCAGCTGGCTATGTGTTCTGTTCGGAAACAACCGATAGACCCCGTTGCTCACCATTGTGAGACGAAGGGTATTCGAGTACTTAGTATTTCGAATAGTTGTTCCTATTATACAGTCCCTTAGCCTAGCGGTTAGCATGCCTGCCTCTTGCACAAAGGGTCCCAGGTTCGATCCTGGCTGTTGGAGGTTTGTATGATATATATATATATATATATATATATATATATATATATATATATATATATATTTATTATACTTTGTCGCTGTCTCCCGCGTTTGCGAGGTAGCGCAAGGAAACAGACGAAAGAAATGGCCCCCCCCCATACACATGTATATACATACGTCCACACACGCAAATATACATACCTACACAGCTTTCCATGGTTTACCCCAGACGCTTCACATGCCTTGATTCAATCCACTGACAGCACGTCAACCCCGGTATACCCGGTATACCCCGGTATATATATATATATATATATATATATATATATATATATATATATATATATATATATATAATGTCGTCAATGAGATGGCCTTGGTTGGGGCCTCAGTTGCCTGTGCCGTTTCAACTGACATAAAATAAAATAGACATCAAACGACCCAATTAGTCCGCATGACTGCCAAGTTTACCGTGAGCACTCTTTTTCCTGTAGGCTTGCGAGAGGCTAATAACTTTCTTACGTTTAAGATCTAAATCTAATAACAGAGGTAAAGGTAATGTGGCGTGCACCATAACACACCTGCTAGAAGTGACTAAACGTCCTAAACTCATAAGTGTGAAGGAAAAAATTTAGGGGAAGTGCACTTAACCTCATTACATCTTCAATAAACGAAAACGTGCAGAATCACAGCACAGGGCTGGTGATAAACGTCCACTGCATGGAGCATCAACTTGTTGCACATATGCTCACAATATGATCTTGGCTGTATTGCAGACAGGATGTTCATGCGTATGGGAGTCTTGCTCAAGTAACAGACCACACTCTTTAGGTCAGGTCGGTCCGTACAATGCACTGCTCGCAGCGGCGTACCGCGCCCGCTGGGTCAAGCACGTCCCCGAGGACGGTCTCAGTACGGCTCACCTTTTCTGATTCTGGAAAGAGACGGACTCCCTCCCTCTCTGGCCAAGAAAGCCTCCGGTTTTATAAGCGGCACTGCAAGTGGTCTCTACGCCGATCTGGGACTAACTGATCCAACACTGACCTCGTCTCTGTCCTACGTAATGCGGGTTGCCATTTGTTGTTAATACCAAGGCAATTAGTTCAGTTTCCCCAGTTAATTAATTGCTTTACCAATTCACTCCATCACTTTTCACGCTCGATTCATTTTCGGTGTGTCTTTAATGGTCACCTTCTCACTGTATTTTCTTCCTTCAACATCGTGAATATAACATTTTACTGCTTGCATAACCTTCCAGGGGGACTTGCTATGGCCAATGCCATGTCTCGTGAGTTTTAACACTTCAGCTCTTGCTATAAACTTCGTTACAATGTTGATACAAACAACGAAAGAAGTTAATCACTAAGGTACTTCTATCATTCTTACAACCTGTCATTTTGCCCATTCTTAGCTAAACAATTCTTAGACAGTATCCTTAACAGGCGCATCTGTCGACACGATGACCATGTGTTATGAAGACTCCTGAGGCGAGCGAGAAAGCCCTCTGCCGCCAGTGGTGGTTTTGAACGCTTCGACTCTGCCGTAATAGTTCCTGCTTCAGTAAACCAGATCCTTCCTTCCCACGTATTAAATTCTTAAATGTAGCGGTTAGCGTTCCTGACCTCGACGCATTCACGGGCCGCATAGGGTCAAGCGCATAGGTTCAAATCTCAGCTGTTCATCCACCCGCTAGGGGTTGGTCGATAAAATGAGTACCTGGCTCAGGCTATGGTATATATATAGCGTTAATAGGATGGCTTTGATGAGGGTCTCACCTGTCTGTCGTTTCAGCTAAAAAAAAAAAAAAAAAGATGACTACCCATTATTCCTACTGGAATGTCGAATAAAACTGAATAGACTTGACAACCTTTTTAATACTCTCAACTGTTCTCACTTCTGTTTGGTTCCGATCAACAGCTTTCATGCTTACACAAGGAGTGACTGAGGTCACCCTAAAGTTTACACACACACAAGCTCCCCATCTCCCAAACTATTATGATATATATATATATATTCATTTCTTATTATACTTAGTCGTTGTCTCCCGCATTCGCGAAGTAGCGCAAGGAAACAGACGAAAGAATGGCCCAACCCACCCACATGCACATGTATATACATAAACGCCCACACACGCACATATACACGCCTATACATTTCAACGTAGACATACATATACATAAACATATATACACATGTACATATTCATACTTGCTGCTTTCATCCATTCCCGTCGGCACCCCGCCACACATGAAAAACAGCAACCCCCCCCCCTTACCCCCCGCCCCCACCGCACGCGCGAGGTAGCGCTAAGATAGCAAAGACCGACATTCGTTCACACTCAGTCTCTAGTTGTCATGTGTAATGCACTTAAACCACAGCTCCCTTTCCACATCCAGGCCCCACAGAACTTTCCATGGTTTACCCCAGACGCTTCACATGCCCTGGTTCAATCCATTGACAGCACGTCGACCCCAGTATACCACATCCTTCCAATTCACTCTATTCCTCACACGCCTTTCACCCTCCTGTATGTTCAGGCCCCGATCGCTCAAACTCTTTTTCCCTCCATCCTTCCACCTCCAATTTGGTCTCCCACTTCTCGTTCCCTCCACCTCTGACACATATATCCTCTTTGTCAATCTTTCCTCACTTATTCTCTCCGTGTGACGAAACCATTTCAATACACCCTCTTCTGCTCTCTCAACCACACTCTCTTTATTACCACACATCTCTCTTACCCTTTCATTACTTACTCGATCAACCACCTTACACCACATATTGTCCTCTAACACTTCATTTCCAACACATCCATCCTCCTCCACACATCCCTATTTTTAGCCTCGCAACCATATAACATTGTTGGAACCACTATTCCTTCAAACATACCCATTTTTGCTCTCCGAGATAACGTTCTCGCCTTCCACACCTTCTTCAATGCTCCACACATTCTTCAATGCTCCCAGAACCTTCGCCCCCTCCCCCAACGTGTGACTCGCTTCTCCATGGTTCCATCCGCTGCTAAATCCACTACCAGATATCTAGAACTTTTCACTTTCTCCAACCCTACGCACTTTATTTACCTCCTTCCAAAATGTCTTTTTTTCTCCCTGAAATTTAATGATACTCTCTCTCCCCAACCTCGCTCTCACCAACACAGCACGGCCTAAGATCCATCTTCCCCACCACCACACCACAAATGACCCTCACAAAACATATTTTAGATGGCTTCGACAATTTACATTTTCGTCCCGCAAAATATCAATGACAGTAGATGTCAGCAAAGCACTTGACTCTCTCCCCGAAACCTCACAGAAGAGACACTTCACACCACCCTTCGATACAAGACGAAAAGTGGTTGACCAACCGTGGCCCACCGACATGCCAGTCACTTACAACGGCATCACATACAAAACCCTTAACCTCTCAGTGGAGTTCCCCAGGAAGCTGTCCTTTCTCCGACCCTATTCAGTCTCTCCCTATATGACCTCCCAGTACCTCCAGAAAACCTCTAGATTTTCTATTTTCTGAGCAAGATTCATTTAGTTAGCTCTCAATTTTTTTCCTAAGGCCGGGAATAAATTTGGCATCTTGCCTCTGTGCTCTCTCCTTTGTCTGTCCGTCTCTTCTTAAGTAGTGTGAACAAAAATGAACGCAATGTTCAAAATGGGGATGCACCAGTTGAGTTGTAAAGAGCGAGGGTAATTTCCCGAGACTTAAAGACCAAGGTCGATCCTGCAAATCTAAAAATTTTATTCGTACTTTTTCTGCTGCTATGCGCTACCTGCATGACTTTAGGCCACCGGAGATTATCAAACCCAAGGTATTTTCCTTTTTGACCTTTCGTGGCTCAACAGAAGTCATAATGTAGCTTGCCTTTTCATTTTGACTACTTATATGTAAGACTTTGCACTTATCACTACTAAAACTCATTAGCCATCTGTTAGCCCAGTCCATCAGTTCGTCTATGTCAGTTGTAAAGGATCAGTTTCTGTTCTATATTTATTTCCCACCTTTCGTATCATCCGTGAAGCCCATCATCGCTATCGTTAATAGTAATATGAGAAATAAAACAGTTCTCAAGACTGATCCCTGCAGCACACCTCTTGTTACTTCTAACCATTCTTAGGTTTGACCGTTAATCACTTCTCTTTATTTACGGCCGGTTAGCCAATTTCCTAACTCTCGAAGTACGTTATCTATACCATGTGACTTAACTTTTGTTAGTAATCGTTGATGAGGAACTTTATCGAATACTTCTGAAAATCTAAATAGATAATATCAAGTGCTTTACTTTCACCATACATAATGATTATTTCATAAGGGAAATCAAGCAACTTTGTCAAACACGAGCGATTTCGTCGAAAACCATGTCGAGAATCATTTATTGTAGTTAACCCTTAAGTTGCCAACGGCCAAACAGTAATCATGTGACGCAGAAGCTTGCCGAGTTTTGCAATGTCTACCAAGTAGTGGGGGGCACAAAAGCAGCCAGCTCTCGGGAGCAAAAACCAAAGTAATACATATAAAAAGAAGGAGAGTGAACCAACATTGAGTCGTAAGGCAAGTCGGTCAAGTTTTGAAGTTAGTCTGGGAGAGTTGATGAGATAAACTGCGTCCGACTCAACTCTATCAAGTAAGGATGAAGAGCAAGAACCACCCCAGTTGCGAGAGTAGCACTCCATACATGGACGGATCAATCCTTTGTGTAAAAGGAGGGACAACTGTTATGGGGAAAAAAAGAAATTTCCACACCTAAACAGGACGCAATTTTCTTAAGAGGAAGACTTGGCTATTCCCATACTCTGGGCTTTCCTAGATAGTGTGGATGTTACAGTAATGCTAAGTATGCTCACTGAGTCGAGATGGAATTACAGATCCGTCAAAGGAGAGAGAAAAGAGAGAAGTTATCGATAGAGAGATGGGCAGAAACTGGGTCTTCGAGGTATTAATCTTGACAAGATTTCGTGTACGCCACTGACATATCCTGTCCAAATCTGTTTTTATTGAAGTTGAGACAGAGATAAAGATCGAGTAAATACGAGCATATTTGAAGAATGTGGAGGAATGCAGTGTTGTGTCGTCATCGTATGAATACATGTGGCTAATTGTAAAAGAAAGAAAATCGATGATGAAAAGTAGTGAAAGTGTAAAAGACAGGAGGGAAGGAAGTCTTACTCTCGCAGAACCCCATCTTTTGAACATTCACAATTACCACACAACTTCTTAAAGTTATGCACGTTGTTTGCATCATACAAAGCCTCAGTCATTCTAATCCGTTTATCGACCACTCATACAATAAGACTGTATCTAAACATCCTTTTCGACAAAATTCTTACTTAATTTCATTCTTTGTCCTCTGGTTGTCCTATCCCAACATCTTTCGAAGAAACGTTCACTGTCTGGTTTATCGGGTTAAAGTCTGTGATCAGGTCACCCCTCTCTTTCTCTTCCAAGGTAGGCAAATTTAAGGTTCCTAGCCTTTCCCTGTAACTCAGTCCTCTTAAATATGATACCATCTTTGTTGCCTTCTCTTATACCTTCTCTATTAGCTCTGAGCATTATAGAACAAGACAAGCGTATAGTCTATGTTGTTGTGAGCAGCCAGTGTCAGAAGCGGTGAACACCCTCGTCACGGATCCAACACTGAGCAGACAGGCAGGGCACCAGCAGCCCTTCCCCTACTTACCAAGAACGCGTCTTCTCTCACTCTCCCAAATGGCTGCCATATCTCAGGCCGCCGCTGCCAGCCACCTCTCCCGCAAATCTGTTCTTGGCCTCTAGTGAGTAGGTAGTGGTTGTGGTGATGATGGTGATGGTGATGATGACCGTGGTGAGAGTGGTTGTGATGATGGTGTCTGAGGTGGTGGTGGAGATGATGATGCTGATGTTGGTTGAGGTAAGAGTGGTGCTGAGAGTGGTGTTGTGTTGGCGGTAGCGTAAGTGTTGGTGATAGAAGTGATCCTAGTTGTGAGTGAGGGGCTTGCAGTGATGGTGTTCATGGTGGTGATGATGGTTGTGGTGATAATGTTGGTGCTGTGGTTTATGATAAAAGTGACGGGAGTATGACAGAAGTAGCTGTAGTCGTAGTGTTGGTGATGGTGGTGGCGGTGATTTTGTCGGGATGGTGATGTTGGAAATAATCATGGTGACTGTGGTAGATGGTGGAGTTTCCAGACGAGGAAGATTCAGAGAGGTGAGGGAGCAGTAGAAGGTGGTAGAGGAACTGGTATTGGATCTAATGATGGTGTTGTTGTAATGGTGGTTTCTGTTGGTGTAACGATTACTCGTTAAGAGAGAGAACTATGCGATATTACTATACACAACAGAAATCAAACAACAACAGAGCACTGGGTCCTTTCGATAAATACTGATGCATAGGAATGCGGTCATGAAAGATTGGCTTGATAGCAAGAGTGATGACAAAGGTGAATCTATTGTGGTGACAGCATCAGTCACTGTGACAAGGGTGAGAGCATTAGCTACAGTGACAGTGGCAGCAGCATCTACTGCATAAACATTAAAAAAGGTGTCAGCATCTGCAGCTGTGGCATTAACAAGAATGATATCATTTGCTGCTGTAGCACCGACAAGGGTAACAGTATCTGCTTCAGTGACAGCAACAAAGGTGACAGCATCTGCTACTGTGACACTGACAAAGGTGACAGCAGCATCTGCTACTGTGACAGTGACACAGGTGACAGCACCTGCTGCAGTGACAAAGTAGATAGCACTGCTGTAATGAGAATGCCGACGGTGATAGGATCATCTTCTCTGGATTATACTTCGTTAATTCTTAAATTATTTTTTTCAGTTTCCAAGGCAAAGATTTGTCATGTAATCACAAACCCGATACCGATGGTACATATGATTACAAATGACAACGAATAATGTCCTCTCTTACGGATTTGCAGGTAAATAAGGTTCACCTTTGCTTATAAGCTTCGCTTGTTGCACTACCGACGCATCCAGCCATTCACAGTCCATTATACAAAGCTCTTATGGGGAACAAACGAAAGCTTAACTGCCCCAGTCGGCGTAGTAAACAGCTACTGACAATGTATTATGCAAGTCCATCATATATACGAACGCTGACCTAACCACCCTCGACATATTTATGATGGCGGCCATTTCCATTCATCTACAAGTAAAATGGGCAAGTGCTGCTGATCACTCGTTAAGCCCGGGTGTAATTACCGAGCCATTGCCTAATTTGCATATAAAGCGACGGGAAGGGACGGCACTATATCACGGTGGGCTGTTAGGGACAGGGAACGAAGGCATTAGTATGACTTTCGACTTTCAATCCTACGTGATTCTCGCATATTCACCAGTGTTATGTCTGGCGAGGTCTGAGGATGCAGGCTCTCCAGGCAGATGGTTAGGTACTGGAAATATATAACTCATGATCGCAACGAAGGGGAAGAGGCCCGTTTTCTGTGCGAGCACTAAAAGTACAGTCAGGCTTCTATGTTTTTTTTGAGAGGATGAAATTACAGAGCAAGAACACTGGATAGGACATCTGACCAACTACCTGGCCGATGGGATGCTGTTATTTATTCATCTTTTTCTTCTTGAATACGTAGATCACAGAAACCCATCTGTTAGGTCATAGGGATTTCCAAAAAAACAAATCGGTTCTTGGAATTTGGTAAACAGTCATAGATTTACGAACATAAAATATAACTGCTGACTAAATAAAACAGTTTAATAATAGGACTATAAACTGTCGATGTAACATAAACTAAATGCATACAAAAAAAAAAAAAGTATTGCCAACAGTGTAATTCGACAGGTCATTTAAGTCATATGATTTACGGTAAAGTGGAAGGAAAGAATCAAAATATGCACGCAAGTATTTCGGACATACATGTCATGATCGCTATGACGGAATGTGACGTTATGCTCGCATACAGACACGGAAGCATCACACAAGACTGGAGGTAGGGGGAGGTGAGTGGTGTTCATCAGAGGTAAGCCCAGAAGGTGTACAGAAGACACCGAAGTTTTAGGACCGTGGGTGTAACAGTGGCAGAGCTGTAGGTTGATTCATTCAAAGGCTATTAACAACCAACAATCATTAAATGAAGGAGAAAATTCGAAGCATATACGTTACAAAAAAAAGAAGAAAGAATAAAAACGACAAATATACATGACAAAAAGTATACTGATGAAGGTTTTGAAAGAATTCTGGAAATATATATTGAGATCATCTAATATCACTTTGTAAACCCTAATATAAACAACCTAAGGATATGATAAAAGAAAACGATCATCAAAGACGCGATAGAAAACTCGATGAAACCAATATAGTCATCAAATACCAAATGAAGCCGATAAGAGGTGATCAACTCTAATCACGAGCAAGTGTGAAACTTGATACAGAACAGCAACCAGTGAGCCTTGGATACTTAGCGAGGCAGCCTATCCAAGCAGCGACTAATTTACTGCTGCAGCCCCTGAGGTACGATAATTCTCGCTGGCGTTCGAGACAACAGGTAAACACAGGGGAGTCATCCATACACGCCCGCACACAGACTCATTAATCTGATGGAATGTTTGGAGCCTTTTGTGAGTTTTCTTCTAGCTTTAGGAGAGACCTGGGGATCATACTTTTATAGATGAATATATCTCAGTAGTCGACGTCTATAATGTTAAGTCCCTTTAATATGTTGCGTTATGGGATTCCACGATGGTTCTTTTCTGACACATTACACCATGTCTTCATTTCTGATATCACGAGTGTACTCTCGAGACGCAATAAGGAAAAGAGAGGAAGAACCCGACTCTACCGAACGCCACGCTCATTACGCGCCACACAGTACAACCACCACCACCACGAACCTTGTTGCTCGTCGTACATATTCAGAAAATCACTCTCGGGAGTTGGGGGGGACCTGCCAGTGTCATCAGAGACACTGACTTAATTCTCCTTGAAAAAAAAATTCTAATTGAATAAATGGGTTTTAATGGCTGGCATCCTTTTTAACTTGTACAAATGAGGCATAAGCGATTTCCCAGGATGAAATTAATTGCAATCAGGGGAGCGGTAAAACTGAGAACGATAGGTTGGGGAGAAGCGTCTTCTTGGCTGCTCCATCACGGATGCCAACCGCAAGGGGTTTCCACATCATTCATATATTGTTTTATATTCCCATGTTGGCGGGTCACATCCCGAGGCGGAAGGGGAAAGAAGGAAAACAGGATTGTTCTTCAGGCAATGGAGTATTCTCATTGTGAAGTGTGTCTTCGAATACGAGCGAGTTTTCCTCTCATTGATCGAGCCACCAACTGCGAAAGGTTGGCAACCCCAGGCCCTGGAGGTAACAGCTCCGGCAGGTGTAAATCAAGTCGCACTTAGTCGAGTATTAATCCAGAGTGGGAGATCCAATCCTGTGTGAAAGCTCTTGGAAGGAGGTTAATGATGGGTGCCATTTTTCCCCCCCCCCTCTAGTGATGCACTTCCTTTGTCGGACCTTGATCCCAGCGTTTATAGATTTACATACTCGCCAGTGTTCCTCGTCTGGTGCAGTAGCAGATTGCTTTCTGTATTCAGATATCGGGATGTCGGTGTTAAATTTATGGTTTCTATTGGGAAGTCCCCTTTAATGAATGGTGGGAGGAAGTGAATCAATATATAAGTACAAATCATCATACCTAACATCTTTTGAGTAATGAAAGGAGAACAAAATGTTAAAGGAATTGGCACAGACAAAAAATAGGTAAACACTGAGAGAGAGAGAGAGAGAGAGAGAGAGAGAGAGAGAGAGAGAGAGAGAGAGAGAGAGAGAGAGAGAGAGAGGAAAAATGGAAGAGAATCATATGGATGTAATGAGCGTGGTGAAAGTAAATGAGCTTGGAAAAGAGGCCAGTATGAAGAGATACTAGGGGATTACTGCGCATAGAATGGCAATAGGTGAGCGTAAACAAATCTAGGAGAGTGGGCGAGGAATAGGAAGCGTTTAGGGAAGCAGTGCTCACATGTGCGAAAGAAGTGTGTGATATGTGGAAGGTAAGAGAAGGGTATGTGTAAAAGAGTAGTGAGTGCTGGCGTGAGGAACTTAAGTTGCTGGTGAAAAAGAAAAGAGAGTGTATGGGTGTAATCTGCAGATAAGGAGTGCAAGTGATTGGAAATATACAAGAGAAATCGGGAAGAGATCATGAGAAAAGAGAAGTGTATGGGCTGAAAAAGAGGGCAATGAGAGTTGGGTTGAGCGAGTATCAGCAAACTTCGGAGAGAACAAGAAAATGTTTTGGAAGGAGGTTAGTAGTGTGAGAAAAACAAGAGAACAAGTGGGAACATCAGCGAAGAGGCAGTGGGAATGTGGCAACAGGCTGAGTTGAAGTGAAGAGATGGAGTTAGTATTTTGAAGGATTCTTGTATGTACTCGATAAGAGAATGGCAGATGTGGTTGTTTCAGAGGTAAGAATATGCCAGGTAAGAGAGTCATGGCTAGTGCATTAGTACCACTGTATAAAAGCATGGAGACATCCGTGACTGTTCGAATTACAGAAGTATAAGCTAGGTGTGTGTGTACCTGGTAAGTGGTATGGTAGAGTGGTGATTGAGAGGGTGGTGGCATGCTCACAACATCAACCTGGGGAGGAACATGTGATGTAAGGAGTGTTAGAGGATGTACGGATTAAGTGTTTGCTTTGAAAATTTGCCTTAAACATACTTAAGAGAAACAGGTGGATTTGTATGTAGCATATATGGATCTGGAGAAAGTATATGATAGGGATGGTAGAGATACATCGTGGAAGGTGTTACAAATATATGATTTGGTTTGGCATGAAGGCCGTAAGAGGTTGTAAAGAATTTTCGTCGTGAAATTGATGCATGTGTGCGAGTAGGAAGAATGGAGGATAAGTTGTTCCTGGCAAGTCTGCAGCAGAGGTTTGTGATGTCATCATAGCTGCTTGATCTGTGTATGGATGGGGTGGTGAGGGAGATGAATGCAGGGGTTTAGTGGTGGAGGTGCCTGGTAGGTGAGTTAGTTACTGTTTACTGATGACACAACACTAGTGGCAGATTTGAGTGGTAAACTGCAGAAGTTGGTGGCCGAGTTTGGGAGACTGCGTGAAAGGAGAAACTTGAGAATAATTATCAATAAAAGCAAAGTTATTAGGTTTAGCAGAGGGAAGACGCAAGTTAGCCGAGGTGTGCGTTTGAATGGAGAGAACTTGAGAGAAGTGAAGAGTTTTAAACACCTGGGAGTAGCCATGGCAACGAGTGGAACTATGGGAGATGAGTGAGCCATAAGGTAATCTTATAAAGTCTTTTATGCTGTCTGAAATGGCATCGTCCTCGCTCAATATGTTTCATTCGCCCACCACTCTTAGTACTTCTATACGTCTTTAACAGGTTTCTTGCTTACTTTCAGCAGAATTGTTTCTGCCTTACGTTTTTACAATAACGGTTCACTGTTTACGTCTGTTTTGACTAGCTTTACCAAGTAACCTGGATCTTTTATTTTCAGCTGAATCTTCGTTGCCTTCCTATGGATCTTCTGTTTAGGTCCTCATGCTTTTTCGGGATGCATGTTTGTTGCCTTTCTATGGACCTTCTGTGTAGGTTCTTTGTGCTTTTTTAGGTGAGGTAACTAAACTTGAGAAGCATAATCTAAGCACATTATAGTTTTAGCCTTATGTAGGATGTGAACAGCCCGCGGAATGTTTTCTTGTCTATGGTCTTAAACTCTATTATATTACTTTCTGGGAGACAATTTGACTCCTTTTCTATTTTCTTAATTTAGGCCTCTGGCGATCGGTTAGGGACGATGCCAATTCATATGTCTCTCTCACACAATGATTCGTGCAGATTATTTCCTGTTAGATAAGCATGTTGAGGATGTCTTTCACTGGGCCCCATCTTCATTGAATTTCATCAGCCTATGTATCAGACCACCTCTAAGTGTCTCTCTAGGTCCCCTTGTATGTGGATATAATTCTACTCTTCTTTTTGACTTCTTGCATTAGCTGCAAACATATTAGAGTGGAGCCATACCTTCTGGCAAAATATAGATCAAGAGGAGTAATGGCTATAGAACAGTACCCTTCGGCACTCCACTGGTGACCAGCCATTTCATAAAAGGCCTCTCTTGATATGCGTCCTTTGTTTCCTTGCACTAAATAAATTTTCTGTCCATTGAAGCAGTATCTCTCTGATTCTTGCTTGGTTATCTAGCTTGCTATTAAGCCTCTCATGTAGTATAGTGTCCAACCCTTTCTGGAAATCCAGATACAAGTTATCCATCTAGCATTCACTTTTGCCTAAAGCAGAGCTCACTTTTTCATAGAAATTTAAAAGATTCTTTATACATAAATTCCTGCCCATGAGTGTTTCCACGGGACCCCTTCAGCTTCAAGGCTGCGCTCCAATCAGAAGCAGGAAATTGATAGACTTCTATGGAATGAGAAGTTCCTCAATAAAACTTCACTTCTTTTCGTCGACTGACAATGATGCAATCTTTCCGAAGGTGACTTTCAGTGGTGTAACGACAGGCAGGTACACTCTGGCAACTCTTATCTATCTATCTATCTATCTATCTATCTATATATATATATATATATATATATATATATATTATTATATATATATTATACTTTGTCGCTGTCTCCCGCGTTTGCGAGGTAGCGCAAGGAAACAGACGAAAGAAATGGCCCAACCCCCCCCATACACATGTATATACATACGTCCACACACGCA
Organism: Panulirus ornatus; assembly: GCF_036320965.1. Lineage (NCBI taxonomy): Eukaryota > Metazoa > Arthropoda > Malacostraca > Decapoda > Palinuridae > Panulirus > Panulirus ornatus. Next base: position 35,679,094 of record NC_092241.1, on the reverse strand, counting down.
AATATACATACCTACACAGCTTTCCATGGTTTACCCCAGACGCTTCACATGCCCTGCTTCAATCCACTGACAGCACGTCAACCCCGGTATACCACATCACTCCAATTCACTCTATTCCTTGCCCTCCTTTCACCCTCCTGCATGCTCAGGCCCCGATCACACAAAATCTCTCTCTCTATATATATATATATATATATATATATATATATATATATATATATATTTTTTTTTTTTTTTTTTTTATACTATTCGCTATTTCCCGCGACAGCGAGGTAGCGTTAAGAACAGAGGACTGGGCCTTTGAGGGAATATCCTCACCTGGACCTCTCCTCTGTTCCTTCTTTTGGGAAAAAAAAAAAAAAAAAAAAAAAAAAACGAGAGGGGAGGATTTCCAGCCCCCCGCTCCCTTCCCTTTTAGTCGCCTTCTACATATATATATATATATATATATATATATATATATATATATATATATATAAGTAGGTGTTACCGGACTCGGCTTTAGTTTACACTGCAAGTGATATTTCATCTTTGGCTGTATTTGCAAGTTTACGAAACAGAAAACATCCTCGTCAAAGACTTTCTTTAAAGGAGTCCTTCCTTTCCCTGCTACTGAGATTAGTGAAACCTTGAGCTGGAGGAGTCCCTGGAAAAGGTATAACGAGGTGTCACCAGGAGCCTTTCAGAATTGGGTCTGCGGTAACAGTAAAAATGAATCACAAAAGATATATGTGTTTTCTAAAGTTTTCTTCCTTTTCATTTACTCCGTTTTTTTTTTCACTCTTTCTCATCCTTTATGCACTGCCATTCAGGGCCAAACATGATTTCCCTAGTGATGGGTGGCTGATCCCGCACCTGCTGAAGTTTCTTGAAAAGCAGCAATGTTTTTGTAATTTACATTGAAGTCGTCTATTTGCAATCAGAAGCCATCATACACATATAACTCCATGCACTGTGTACATTGCCTAGAAATCTACGTCGGGAATATTTTGTCCTGACAAGTAACATATGTTCCATTTAATCTGAGAGTTATGCAAGTGCAGGTTCTTATGTTAGTCGAGACAGCACGGGCAATGCGTGTCCTAATCAAAGCTATCTCATTAACGCTCTCCCTCTCTTTCTCTCTCCATCTATCTCTATGAGTGGATGGGCCGTTCTTTGTCCGTTTCCTGGCGCTACCTCGCTGACGCGGGAAACGGTGATCATAGTATATATATATATATATATATATATATATATATATATATATATATTATACTTTGTCGCTGTCTCCCGCGTTAGCGAGGTAGCGCAAGGAAACACGAAAGAATGGCCCAACCCAAGAACATACAAATGTACATACATACACGTCCACACACGCACATATACATACCTATTCATTTCAACGTATACATATATACATACAAAGACATATATATATATATATATATATATATATATATATATATATGGGAGTGGATCTGGCAGCGGATGGAACCATGGAAGCGGAAGTGGATCATAGGGTGGGGGAGGGGGCGAAAATTCTGGGAGCCTTGAAGAATGTGTGGAAGTCGAGAACATTATCTCGGAAAGCAAAAATGGGTATGTTTGAAGGAATAGTGGTTCCAACAATGTTGTATGGTTGCGAGGCGTGGGCTATGGATAGAGTTGTGCGCAGGAGGATGGATGTGCTGGAAATGAGATGTTTGAGGACAATGTGTGGTGTGAGGTGGTTTGATCGAGTAAGTAACGTAAGGGTAAGAGAGATGTGTGGAAATAAAAAGAGCGTGGTTGAGAGAGCAGAAGAGGGTGTTTTGAAATGGTTTGGGCACATGGAGAGAATGAGTGAGGAAAGATTGACCAAGAGGATATACGTGTCGGAGGTGGAGGGAACGAGGAGAAGAGGGAGACCAAATTGGAGGTGGAAAGATGGAGTGAAAAAGATTTTGTGTGATCGGGGCCTGAACATGCAGGAGGGTGAAAGGAGGGCAAGGAATAGAGTGAATTGGAGCGATGTGGTATACCGGGGTTGACGTGCTGTCAGTGGATTGAATCAAGGCATGTGAAGCGTCTGGGGTAAACCATGGAAAGCTGGGTAGGTATGTATATTTGCGTGTGTGGACGTATGTATGTGCATGTGTATGGGGGTGGGTTGGGCCATTTCTTTCGTCTGTTTCCTTGCGCTACCTCGCAAACGCGGGAGACAGCGACAAAGAAAAAAAATATATATATATATCCTACGCTATGCTAGATACAATTTATCGACCAGCCCCTAGGGGAGGATGAACAGATGGGTGAAATGTGAACAACAACCGCAGCGAGGAATTGAACCTGTGCCCTAGAATCCTGTGGCCCTTGAATGTGTCACGGTTAGGAACGCTAACCACAGAGGTTACACCATGTCCAACAATCTGACAGTATCGTAGTTTCCGCAAATTAGAGCTTTCCTTCTGTTTTCTACGTTCAGCTCTTTATTTATATGTAATTCCTGTCTAATCAGAAAAAAAAACTTTCTCCCGAGCGTGCTCTACTCCTGTTTTAGGTTGGCGTTGCGAGTCCTGTTAACAGTCCTGATCAGGTCTATCGCTTATGCTGCCTCCCCGTGCCCGTCGATACAGTCATGTGGCGGGGTCTAGGAGGGGATGGTGAGTGCTGAACTCTCCGCTCATCCGGTCAGCCTCTCTCTATATTTGCTTTACAGTGTGTGGACTCTGTCATGCTGTGTTATACACTGGGTTACCATTCTCATCTGATTGAACTCTTCTGGATGGTATGGTATGTAGGATCTGATTAGAAATAGTGATTACGCCAGAGACATATTTCTGAAAAGAATTAAACTTTTGCAAGAGCGAGTCGGCGTCTGTGGTTTTCACGAGACACTGGGATTTTCCTGTGGGTGGTGAGAGCAACTACCCCGTCCAGCCAAGATGGTGAGCAAATCTCTCGATAATCAACTTTATGTTCAGTTAGAATGACTCTGTCCTGATTCCCAATGTCTGCAGGACCAAATTTATAAATCAATAAAACGAAACATTAAGAAATAAAGGTATTTCAAGGACGAATGACAGATACTAAGACTTGCGAAATATTGCCACTGGAATCTGGCAACACCGCACCTTCTTCACTCTGAGGCAACGGTGCCGATCCTGGCGTGACCAAGGGATCAGCTGCGGCTATTTTCTCACGTGGAATATTTCCTCACTGAGAACTACGCAGTGTTTTACCGTAAGACAGAGAGTTTATCGGGTGTTAGGGTGAAGGCTGCAGTGTTGACTCTCAAGTGTAGAGAAGGGTGGGATGGGATCACCAAGGTCTAACTGTATTGATCCTGGAGGCATCCAACGTGATGAAGTTTCTGGATCGATTCTAAGGTATGGGTTGACTGGAGTGAGTTCCAGTGAAAGTTGAGAAATGAATGTGAACAGCTCAACATAGAGAAGGAGGAGGAGGAACACAAACTTTATATACAGCCAATAACAAATGAATGGAACAAATGTATTACTACAGATATAATGTAAAGGAAAAAATATACATATATAATAGAGTCTTCAGGAAGAATTCACGAAGGAAATCCGGAAGAGCGAGTGAAGAAAAGAGAAAGAAAATGTGGAAAGGCCTGGTTCCGCGGAAGAGGGGATGGCAGGGGACCATCATAACGCCGCTGGAAAATCATTCGTTTCGTCGCCCTAGAGATAATGACGGGGATCCTCGACGGGTGGTGAGATCAGAGAGGCTGGAGGAGATAACCAGCTCCGGCTGCCGGAGTATCCACGTACTCACTTCCCCTGGTGCAAGGGAGTAGGACTCAAGGTTTCTTACTCGACCAGGAGTCTAACTTTGAGGGAAGATACTTTAAGTGGGTTTCCCTGATAACTGAGAGTCTTTGGCTGATGTACGTCTAAACATCCATGACCAAGCGATATGCTCAGATATCTTAAGAAATTACCAATATAAGCCGTCTGAATAATGGTGTATTGAACCTGATGAAAGAATAAGAACAAAAGAAGGTGAAGGGAAGGGTTGTTGAACCTTCAAACACAAGATGTACTCACCAGAATCTTCCCTCTTCCTCTTATTGATATTTCCATTAGGATCTGTGTGGGGAGGGATACCAAGGATGCCGTTGATGGAGTAAGACCCGGGGCGCTGGAGGGCGGTCTCGTGGGGCGTGGGCGGGGCGTGGGTGATGACGGAGGTGGCCTGCGACACTGGCGAGAGCGTCCCCGGCAGCCCGTGCTTGGCCTTCTCCGCTGCCTTGTTGCGCACGATTCTGTGGGCACGTGAGAGCAGGGGGGGTTAGGTGGAGATGGGCATGGCACTGTATCGGTGGTGAAGGTGAGAGTGGTGGTGAGATGACGGGGAAGGTGGGTGAGGCAGCAGCATAAGGGTATGGGGGTTAATGAGACAGAGGTATGGTACATAAAGGCGAGACAAGGGGGTTGTGTTCAAGAGGAAGGTAACTAGGCACAAATAGAGTGGTTAAGGGGTGGTAAAGGTGGGTCAGTAAAGAGCCCGAAGGTCAGAGGGTAATGAATGAGGCACGGCAAATTATTAGTGGTCAGGGGAGGACTAAAAGGGGAGGAGCAAGACAATGATAGCCAGTAGTTAGTGAACATTGTAATAAGATAATGGTGGTGGTCAAGGGGCAATGAAGGGAGCACAGCAACCTGCTAGTTGTCAGGCTACTAGTTACCCAATGGACTGAAGGGTCATCCGGTGCAAGAATGGCAGGTTACGAAAATGAAGATCATTTTGAGGGTAATATGGAGGTCATGAATGAGTGAGTGAGTGAAGTTTGATAAAACAAAAACTTAATTTTCTACACTGGTTGAAATGGTGTCGTAAATGCTGGTTAGGGTGATAGGCCTGTAATGAGAAAGGTAGTTAGTGGGGAACATGGTGCTAGATGAGGTGATCAGCCAAGGAATTATCATAGTTCAAATTATTATTGATTTTGAATGATATACCAAATCACATATCTTGTTTTCATAATAGCCGACATGGCACAACCCTAATCGGTGGAAAGAAAATAAAAATGATGAATAAAGTAAATGAAACATCTGAGTTTCTCAGGTAAATGTAAACATGGAAAAGTTATAGAGGGAAGGAAAGGCAAAAGAAAAAAGTCTTAATTTCGCTATTCAGAGAGAAGAGGTATCATAAAAGTCACACCTCATTTGGATGATTCTTATACAGATTTCACGAGAAGCAGCACCTGGCGCGTGCCACGGGTCCAAGCCTCGCTAGCTGGGACACAACCAGACGGCTCACGAGATTAGTGGCCGAAATGATACTTGCAGAACAGAGAGAGAGCAGTAACATCAAGTAGACGGAAAGGGGTGGTCAAAGAGAGGTGCAGAATGGATAAGAGGGAGGTGGGTGAAGTGGTCGGTAATCCAACGAGGGGCGAATGAAATCCCTCTGAGCATTTAACAGCTCCTCACGACAAAGAAAAAAAAATAATTTCGGTATCTTAACAGCATCCCAATTTTTGATGCTCAGAGTGTGGGATTATCATGATAGAGTTAAGAATGTCCAAAATGTTTCTGCCACTGCAAGGCTGAACTGTAGTGTTTGAATTGTAGTGGGAAACGAGTGAGATTTAGAAAGAGATATAAGTAGAAGCAAATACTGCAATCTAACGTCAGCATTTTTGCACTCGGTTCTTTTGCAACATCATTGTATTTACCCGCCCAAACCACATCATACCCACCACTAGCCCCTAAGTAGAATACCCTCCCAACAGCCCCGAAATAGAAACAAAAAGGATTCCCGCTTCACATTTCAACAACATATACTACTCCAACAAACACGACATAGATATAACACACGTACAACAATTCTTTAACTCTTAACTACATAACCTTATGACTCCTTGTTCCGGAACCCCTACGTCCAACAGCAACGAAATCATGGACTACCCAGGATTGACACAATGATTTAACCTCGCCGAAGAAGACTTCACTCGCGGCTTAACCTCATGCAGGCGGAAACCAACAATACCAACACACTGTTATGACTCAACAAGAGCCCACCCAACTCATTCTAAAACTCCACTGCACTAGACATACGCCCATCTGAAAGTGCACTTCCCCTAGGTATGTTCGAGTTAAATTTTATCGCATGAACAATGAACATTGCTCATCTCATCAACAGTATAAACACCAGTCCAACAAATTACAAGACCTTCCCTGCCCAAGATGCAATTTCTATACCGAAGCTGCTGAGCCCTTACTCCCTTATTGGATTGCACTCACCTCATAGACATGCACAGCATTACAATTCTTGACTTATAGTCCCGCATGTTGGAAGTGGCTACCTCCTTAGATACTATGAAAGCTTAACAAACGGGGATTTTAGGGTAGGGGGTTTCGGTGCATTACACATGTAGGTTCGAGTATGGATATGGGCGGATGTGGCATTATTTTCGCGTTTCCTGGCGCTACCTTGCTGACGCGGGGATGGCGATGCCGTTTCCTGTGGGGCGAGGTGGCGCCAAGAATGGATGAAGGCCAGCAAGTATGAATATGTACACACACACACAGACACACACACATATATATATATATATATATATATATATATATATATATATATATATATATGTGTGTGTGTGTGTGTGTGTGTGTGTGTGTGTGTATGCATGAATATGTGAATGGATGTGTCTTTCTTCGTCTGTTTCCTGGCTCTAGCTCGCTAATCCATAAAACGGCGGTCAAGTATATATATATATATATATATATATATATATATATATATATATATATATATATATATATATATATATATATTCTTTCATACTATTCGCCATTTCCCGCATTAGCGAGGTAGCGTTAAGAACAGAGGACTGGGCCTTTGAGGGAATATCCTCATCTGGCCCCCTTCTCTTTTCCTTCTTTTGGAAAATTAAAAAAAAAAAAAAAAAAATATGAGAGGGGAGGATTTCCAGCCCCCCGCTCCCTCCCCTTTTAGTCGCCTTCTACGACACGCAGGGAATACGTGGGAAGTATTCTTAATCCCCTATCCCAGGGATAATATATATATATATATATATATATATATATATATATATATATATATATGTGTGTGTGTGTGTGTGTGTGTGTGTGTGCCCGCGCGAGCGTGTAGGACTCTTTGACTATTCGCTATTATTGGAAAATGTACCGTGAACATCCATATGAAGGCTACAGTGTCTTCACAATATCTGGCTACGTCCGCTCCCACCGTCAAAATAAACCAGCAAAGTGAACAAGAAAATGTGAAACAAAAACAAACAAACAAGCATTTCCTGTAATCCAAACCGTCAAAGAACATGGGATGAAGAGCATCGGGTCTGGCTTTGTGAACCCCAGCATTTAATGGGTGTACTACCGCCCAAACACGGCGCTGAGGAATGGTTGAGGCAGCCACGCCCCAGCTCGAGCCATTCCACCCACCCTCACTCACTCACTCACTAGTTGGCGGCCACGCCCTCACATCAGGTCGCGAACCGACATTCACCGCCGCTCATCAGATTTCAAGCACTCGAATTAATATTGGTGATGGCATCGATTACCAGCGGCGCTCCGGCACCCCGCCCTGACAATTACGAGGGTCAACAGTGAGCTGACACGCCGAGATAACCGAACGGTCCCTCCCTCACCCCTCCTCCACACACACACACCCCCAGGCTTCCCAGGCCACTCGACTGCTCCACTTCCCGCCACCGCAGGTGATTAGACCACACGGTCCGGCACTCACATAGTCTTGCCTTGATAATTACTTTCCGACGCCTGTACCTGCTTCAGTAGAAATTATCATGTTATAATACGCATGCATTACCAGTACCATTCTCTTAATTAACCTCCGAGCAACTATTTGCCTGAGAGATATGAAAGGGGATTGCATTACAGAGAGAGAGAGAGAGAGAACGTTGACAAATGGTTACGCGTTATATAACCGTCCCCATCCCTGTCAATAATTGATCATTACAACGTGGGGAACGGTGAGGGTCAACAAGCAGGCAATTATCCTTGACCGCTCTATCTGGCGGTGGCCGATAACACACACACACACACACACACACACACACACACACACACACACACCGTAAAACGAGCTAAAGAGGCGTCACGCCGCCTCATAAACGGTGCTCCCATGAGGTGCAGTGATACTCGAATGTGTGAGGGAAGAATCACCTTCCTTGTGCTGTTCGAGTTATAAACCCTCACTGAGGGAAGACGAGGAGGCTGAAATTAACAAGATGGACACGAGCAAATCGTTCCATCATACCCGTCACTTCCCCACCGAGCGGGGTAAATAGTTCGGGTTTTACACGGTAAGTTGATGTCACGGTGAGATGATCCGGTGGCTTGTAACATGAGTTCATTGCGTCCCTTATTACGAAATTATCCCAAGAGGCGGGCTTCTCTTTCAGCAGTCAACAAATGTTAGCAATCTATATCACTTAAAAATGGGCTTCTCTTTCAGCAGTCAACAAATGTTAGCAATCTATATCACTTAAAATTGGACCTGTAATAATTACATAATGATATGTCGGAAACTGAGGGGGGGGAAAAACATACAGCATTATGGGTCACATGCATTACGTCTAGAACACGTGTGCGTTGTTACTGTGGCTCCACCCTTGGCAAACATTCCCATCGGAGTACCACGCACACACACACAACCACGAATGGTTTATATGTGGCCCAGTGATTCGACGACGAATTCAGGTTACTGATAACCCCCGTTAATCTCCAGTATGATTGAATATGTATACCCTGAACGTCTTTACACCATACGCCTTCATATCTGTGAACAGCTACAAGTCTTTAGGAGCAGAGTGAGGAACCTTTGGCGTAAGAGGTGGCGGCGGCGTGGAGGGGGAGCGAGCGACAGCGTTGGACGTCACAGCAGTAGCCTGGGCCGCCCCCCTCTCGTCCCCTCTCTCCTGGGAGCCGCGCCTACATTTGGTCTTCCTCTCTTTATTGCTAATAAATTCCTTTATTAATTCGTACTCCTCCCCTGATGCACTTTTACTTTATTGGAACACTCCCTCGGGGCGACCGCCGAGGGGGACTTCTTCGGATTTTACTTACTGATATTTTGGGAAATGTCTACTCGAGCGTTATTTGAATTCGTCTGCTGAGGAATAAACTAGATGGGGCCTCTAGAACAAGGGTGGTACGAGGCAGGCAGGCAGAGGGGGAAACTCACTGTTATCCGAGTGAACGACCAGATACATGACATATGTACTCATCAGCTCCATCAATGAGTTGCTCACTACGCCATCAGTTCGCCGAGCGCAATAATTAAGTGAACATTGAGAGCATTGGATTCCCATTTGACTGGGTAGTACAAGCCTTCGCGGATGAGTGCAAGGTGTCACACGCTTGGGTAGCGGTTTCGCCTGTTTTCGTCGCGTCCTCTCGTGGCTCAGCTGCTGGTCTAACATCAAAATGTAGAGTTAAACTTGTGGAAACTGCAGCGCCGCTGTGTTTCTCGTCGTTGGGATTATCGATACGGGGTAATGTTCAACCCCAGAGAAATTGACTGTACGAAAAAAAAAAGTGGTAAGAGGCGTTGGGATGGGAGCATGTGTAGCCGAGCAGAAGTAAGGCGGGTATTGTGGAGGTGTTGGGGAGGGCAGGAGCGGTGGGACAATACCGAGGGGCGCCGTCCACCTGTCGCAATCGAGGGCGACGCCAGCAAACCCCCCAAGCCACTCGGCTCACTCGATACAATCAGCTTTCAGTGGTTTTCCTTTCTTATCATAATTACAGTCCTAATAGACACGTAAACGAGGCCATTACTGATAAAAGGAGGAATGTGGAAATGATGACACACGAAATGCGAAAAGGACTGTTTTTTGAAGCCTCGTCCCTCTGGTTCTCCGTTTATTTGATGAAAAGTCTTCCTCCTCATTGCCCCGACCTTCCTTTACCCTGTCCCTCCAAGCGCACACCGACCAGAAGGTCTGTTAATAATCGGTCAATAGGCGTTGATTACGGCCATCAACTGGGGATAATCTTGTTGAGTGGAATGTCTCCCTGCATCATCACCTTCATGGTTACTTACTACACGAATGGGAAAAAAGAAAAAAAAAATCTACATTGCAATTAATCTCGTCCCTCAAACATTTAGTTACGCTGCTATTAAGTGCAACAGTAACGTTCAGGTATTAACGCAAACACCAACGACTACGAGGCTGTTTTGACTGCGTCGCGATGAAAAACGATGTTCTCGTTATGATAAATACCGACAGCGCTCCCAGAGTGGCCATCATAAAAATACAAATCGGAAACAAGATGAAGGTCGTATACATCTGCAACGTATAATATACATCCATAAACACGACGAACCTTACTTTACTAACATCAAAAACATTCAGACCTAAAGCAATCACAAACACGAACAACGCGCACAGGCAGACCGCTCTATCAACATCGTTCACATGATGACCATTCTATACATGAATAACATATTACGTACACCCACAACGCTCACAGGTTACGCATCACAAACACCAGCACCTGACGTCTCTTCTACCAACATTACCCGACCCAGTGAACGTATCCCTAAAGCTTTACCACTATAAGCATAACGGAGATCAAGAGTGTGCATAAATAGCTGGCATGAAAGAGCCGTCTACCAGAGAACATCCCCTAACGTGTACAAACTGACCATCACAGACGCCAACAGAGAGCAACTGCTCACCAATACGAACGAACGTCAGTGTAATCTGGGCGATGCTCACCATCGCCATAAACGTGTACATGTCGACCGTCACACACATCGACAACAAACATAATGTGACTGTCCCGAACGCTAGCACTGTGTACGTGCTTCCTGTTACATCATCATCCACGCTCAATCTCATCGTCACAAGCGATAACCACGCTTCTAGCCTGACACTCACGAACATCCACTGTAAATGTTAGGGACACTAAACATTTTGCATGAGCTAATCCTCACGAATACCATCAGCATGCCCCTCCTGACCGTCAGGAACAGAAACGGTGACCATTACGACCATCAGCAGGAGGCATAGGTCACGAGCACCAATAATACGCATAAGCTGACCATCATGAACTCCAGCAATACGCCTGAAGCGGACTGTCACGAACGCCAACAGCATTCACAAACTGATGTTTTAGATCAAACATCGCAACAGACTCATGATAACCATACCGAAAACAATAAGTACACAAGCTGACTGTCACGGAAATAAACAATGTTCACAAGATGAATGCCTTGAACACCAATAGCGCTTACAAGCTGACCACTACGAACACCATCAACGCTCACAAGCTGACCTTCTCGAACACCATCAGTGTACAAACTTGACGTATGTTTACCGACAATACACGATCCAGTAAACATTTCTCCGGTGCTTCACTAATAAATCGGGCGTGTAAGTGAGGCGTATACCTGTCCTCATGGTGGAGACTGCCAGGGAAATGCCTATCACTCATGATTATTTGAGTCTGGCTATGAGTTAGGTGCGTAAGGATCCTCGTGGTGGGGAACTGTAGTATATCCAGTTTTTACGGCCTGTTAGCCAGGGCCACGGCATACGACTCGCCCTTGGCGTCCCTCCCATTGTTTCCATCCCCTCATTGGTACTTTATAAAGGAAGAAAACGGAAAGAGGCGGAGTTTAATTCGAAGGAAACGAAAGGAGAGTTTTCATTCATAGAAAACGAAGTGAGCGAACTTGTTTTCAGTCTATTATCCTGGTATATGATCCACAACCTAATAGTAAGTTTCTTTTAGCTCGTACTTTCAAGGTAGTCATTCAGATTCACGTTTGTTCTGGACTCGGACATTTTCTTGCAACATCACTGTCGCAAGAAAAGTCTTATACCGCATACACGAACACAGTCTGCCTGGCCGCGGGATCAACACATGTGCAACTCTGGCAAGTGGGGGGTTTGGCGTGGCCCGTCGGCCGGCGGGAGGTTGTTTATGAAGGCGTATTGGTGTTCAATCGCTTGTAAACATGAGTCCTTCTGTTGTTGGCTGGATGTAAGAGCCTGGAGAAAGGACGGAGGAGAGAAGGAGACGGGTGGTGATCTTCAGCCCCATAATACCGAGAGAGAGAGAGAGAGAGAGAGAGAGAGAGAGAGAGAGAGAGAGAGAGAGAGAGAGGCTTACGATTACATATGACCAAGACCGAGTTGTGTGAATTGTGTGTTGTTACGTGTGAGATGGAGAGATTGCAAGTTTGTGGAATGAGAGCCAACGCGTGGGTGAGGCAGAAAGAATAGACAGACAGCTACCTGGGCCAAAGGAGTGATTCTTGACAGCTACTGAAGTGCTGGCTCACTTTGCAGCCGTCATTATCCCTCTCGATGAGAGAGAGAGAGAGAGAGAGAGAGAGAGAGAGAGAGAGAGAGAGAGAGAGAGAGAGAGAGAGAGAGTCCCAGCCTAGCCCGATGTAGTCGGTTTTGGAAATCGATGTTACAGTCGGCACTCGGGGTTAAGTAAGGCCGGATTACATTTTCATCTTCAACATCAGTTTTAAGATCATTTCTCCACCCTGTCCTCTACATCATAAGAAAGTCTCCGTGATTACGTCTCCATATTTCAACTAAATCCCTGACAGGATTTCCTCAGCCTCAACTCGAGAGAGAGAGAGAGAGAGGGTCTCCAAGAGCGAGAGCAAATGAAGGCAGTCCCAGCTGGAGGGCATTAATCCAGCCCTCAAATAAGGAAAAGCTAATTTAGTCGTGAGCGGAGCCTGATCTTCATCTGTCAACGTCGCAAGTTTTCCCGTCAGGAAGATCAAGATGGCGGACACCATATTTGTTGCTTGGCTGATTCGCCTCATCCGGAAAGTTTTTAAATTTTTTTCTTCCCCTTCCCCCTAAGAAGAAAAAAAATAATCCGACTCATTTTATAGAAATATGACACACTTATGGCTAGAAGGAATAAGAGTGATTAATAATCGTACGGGTGAATGCAATTAGAATAGTGACTGAAGGGAAAGATGGGGATACTTTTTTTTTCTTTTTATATAAGTCTTTCGATGCTTTCATGCTCGCCGTTGTGTGGAAAAGGATTTCCGGTGGTACTCGCTCCAGGAATTATGATTCCTTCCTCTTTTTAGCTCACACGCTCGAGAGAGAGAGAGAGTCTGACTCTGTTCCCTTGAAATCTTCTCATCTCTGTTTACATGTTTGTTTCACACGATGTAAAGATGTGAAATACATCTAAACGGGAACGACTTCAACCACAATCACAGAATCGACGATGAAGAACAGATAGAAGTGAAATCTTGTTACCGTAACAACTGAAACTTTCCCTCAATACAGCAAACTCGAGCGCTGAGTTACTCCACACAGCTTCAAGGAGAGGGAGGGGACATACACTGTAGCCTTGCAAGAGAGGGACATGGAATCCTCATCAAAGGACTTATCATCGATTTTCGGAACACAAATACGAGCAGCATCGTGGCCAGACGCAGCAATGCAGCCTTCCCTGTCTTCTTCACAATTCGTTGTTGTAGTTGTTTCTTCTGTTGTTCTCAGGTTAATCGCTATGGCTCTCTTTCATTGCTCTGCATTCTTCGATCAGGACTTGAAGAAGATACCGAGGAACACGATGTATTTCTCTCAAGTCTTAACACCGTAAGAAGAACCGGATGAACAAGTGATGGCGAGTGTTGATAGCGCCGTTCGTCGCTGTGTTGGTGCGCAAGGATATTAAGACTGAAACAAATAAGTGATAGAGAGCGAGAGTGATGACGCCTTCCATTACTGTGGTGGTGAGAGCGGCTCCCCCTTCCTCTTCTCCTCCTCCTCCACCGTCACTACTGCTGCTGCCTTCCCCCTTCCAGCCACCAGCTTTAGGAGCCATCTCAGCCAATAAGGACCTAAGCAGGGGTCATCAACTTCTCACATGGTCGAAGACCTTTTGTCTGTGAATAGTCTAGTTTTTAGACGTCCACGATAACTGAATGAGGTCATTAACGACGCCAACAACCCACTGATGAGGTTAGTTCTTATTGGGTGATGGCTGGTATATAAGGCCGTGGTAAGACTACTGTATCTCGGTCTCATTTCCTATTCGTCTTTGCTGACGGGAACCTCGTCAGGTCTCTTGCTCAAAATTCAACGGACAATGTACATCCCAACAATTTTTATTTTGCCCAAGGCAGATTTATGCGTAGAATAAATAGCTAGCAAGTTAGGCAGGGCGCGCCCTAGAAGAGTTGGAGAGTCGCCTGCGTCAATTTGCATTGCAAATGTGCGAAGAGGAAGAGGATAACGAGCGGGTCGCCCCCGTATTAAACATAAACCCCGCATTACTGTGTTGCAATCCATAGTTAAACTCATCAGCAAACACCAAGGGCTGTTCGGCGTCCCCAAAGCACAATGGTGAGAGAGCTTTTTTAATCCCGAAGCGACTCGAGATAATGGCTTCACCAGAGGCCCCTGTATGATCCATTAAAAATTTTGCATCGTCGGTGGATGTGTGCAGAATAAAAAAAAAAAGAAAAAGAACGAGGACAAGAAAAAAATTCTTGATATTCTTGCTTTTGGATGTGAAGCCTTAGAGTGAGCTCTTTATCGCTGTCATAATACGGACTAGGTACAAATACCAAACGACCTTATTGCCTCGTTCGACCCACTCAAAATCGTTCTGTAATTCCACAGGAGGGGAAAAAGAGATCATTTCTGGAATGTAGGGAAGTAGAATGAAGCTTTGATTCCTATATTTCCGATAACTCTCTTGCCTAAGCTATCCCTATTATGCTCTTAAATTGAATAACAACCTCTCTCAGCTGTGACCTGAATTTTCTTCTTATCTTTAGGAGATACCGGTTGAAAACACTGTGTGATGCTCTGTTACGTATGGCACTGTCTGATACCTCCTCAGGACGTTATGGTTGGGCTAGGTAGGACGTTCAGTCAATACGTGGGCACACCTGCATCTTAATGAGCTGCCAGCCACCCCCATTCGAGCATTAATGGGATCCTGTAAAACAGGCGCTTGTCCCTAACTTCCTCCTGAAGATCTGTATTATCATGTAAACAATATCACTAAGCCATATTAGAGGGGAAAGTCTTGAGACTGTCTTTTTTTCTAATACTTTCTTGTTGATATTGGAGAATATCTCTCTTTCGAAAATAAGTGTTATGTTTTCCGGCCTATTTTTCTAAAATTATGAATGTAAATAACATTATCATCATGGTGTATGTTAAAGAAAAGAAAGATAACCAGTGCAACAACAATAGCACATGTGATTCATAAAATTTCAAAGCTTGTACAAAGCTTCATCGTGTAGTATGTGCTGGAAGAGAGTACAGCTACGTGATGACTTCTCTAGCTTCTACCTACGACTACAGTATGAAAGGTCTACGTGCAGACAAAAACGCAGGTGATTGGAAGAGGTAGATTCTATATGGACAGGACACTGTGCATAGTACAAACACTACTGGTCTGTGCAGGCGACGCTGTCAGACTGACTACAAAACATACACAAAAAGGTGCAGAAAGTTGCTACCTTCTTGAGGCAGCGTGTACGGGAAGTGCAGGCTGGTCACACAAAACAGGGAGCAGGTCTAATAATCTGTGTGCAAGGCAGGCGTCAAATACTCAGGCCACAACAGGCAAGCAGGCAGGCTGGGCAGGGTAGGTGTAGGTCTCCAGTCTACTGCCGACGTTACCTGTTGATGGAGGACACGGAGGGCACGTTCTCCTGGGTACAAACATTCTCCGCGAGCAGCCTGTCTCGGATCTCCCAGGCAAACATGGTCGGGTTCTCCCGTTTGTACCTGGAAATGGCATCCACCACCACGGGAGTCGCTACTTTGGGTTTGGAGCCGCCGATGACACCGGCTTTGTAGCTGCCGGTCTCGTAATATCTAGAAGAGAACGACGGGTAATGGGTTAGTCAGTGTTGGCCTTCACCCACCTGTTAATACTGGAGACAGATGGAACGCCCTCCTGGTCACACACACCATCTGCCAGAAGCCGCTCCCGGATCTCCCAGGCAAACATAGTGGGGTTCTGTTTCTTGTAGTTGGCGATGGCTTCCACCACTGTAGGTGTGGCCACCTTGGGCTTAGACCCGCCGATTACACCGGGTCTGATGGATCCCGTCTCATAGTACCTGCAAGAAGGAATGTTGTGTGTGTGTGGCTCAGGGGAGCTCCATCTACTTAGATTAGTCGCCGACTGGATTCCTCCTCCACCACAGCCAAGCAGGTCACGTGTTACTAAGGGGGGGACAAAGCTGGCTGATGCATAGAAGTGATTACTTACGATACTGATATGCTGCTACTTCACGCAAAATGTGATTATATATATATATATATATATATATATATATATATATATATATATATATATATATATATATATCATTATTACTTATTTAACTTTCCCAGGGCACCTTCCTTTAAGAGAGTGTTACTGCTAACCAGGAACTCTTTCCAGGAGCTCCTGCAGCTCTAAGGCCGCATTACCACCTGTAGCAAGGAAAAGATGGACTACTTTGGAGTTAGACGTTCTTTGACGAGACACTACTCCTGGCGATACAGCCTCGCCAGAAGTGACTTTTCATTTGCGGTCCAGTAACACACACACACACACACACACACACACACACATCTCGTTCCGTCTCATCTCGTTAAAAAATTGCTCACTCCACAAGAGTCTATCATTTCTCTCGTACTGGAAATACAGTAGCTTGGAGTTGGAAAAGAAGCCCTGGAATAACTTTAGGATCTTCTCAAGAACAGGGTCCCAGGGGAAGGCTTTATTATCATCGTCATTCGTCGAAAGGGAGTAGAGTCTCGTTGAAGACCTTCTCACCCCAAAGAAGTCCATCATGTACCTGCTACTGGAAGTAGCGCCGTCTTGAAGCTTTAGGAGTTCCCCCAGCGAAAGAGGTTTGTGGGTTAGGTATCTGTACATATATGCCGGTAGCCACTTGGAAAATGAAACACGAAGATCCGAACTCTTTTGTAAGTATTCACTTCATCAGGGATTTAGTAAACATAGATAGGTTTTACGGACATATATGACAGGTACGACACGTGACCTTATCAACTGGGGGTCAGGCGAAGGTCAAACAATTCTTTTGATCATATAAGGATCTAATTCATATATGTCAAGCCAGTGCAAGTTTTAGAGCTAATCCATGACCTGACCCTGGTCACGTTTCCTATTTGATCTTCGTCTGACCCTCACCTAATGAGGACATTCACATTACCTGTCATACATGTCTATAAAATCTATCAATGTTCATTAGTTAACTCTATCTCTGGCGATGAGAATACTCATCAAAGTGCTAGGATCATAGCATTTCTTTTTCCAGGTAGATACCAGCAAATACTTGCATCACGAGTTTTATCTATCTTGTTTTTCATACATATTTGCCACCTCCAGCGTTAGCGAGGTAGCGTTAAGAACAGAGAACTTACATATTCATATTTGCTGCCTTCATCCATTCCCGTCGCCACCCATGAAACAGCATCCCCCCCCCCCTCCCAAAACGTACACAAGTAGCAAGTGTTCATACGATGAAAGTTAAATCACAAGGGTATGGAAAATAGGAAATTTATATATATATATATATATATATATATATATATATATATATATATATATATATATATATATATATATATATATATATATATGTGTGTGTGTGTGTTTTATCAAAATCCGCCTGCTCGATGATACACCGCGATTTAAGCGTCACTTTGGAGAGGTTGTATCACTAAAGAGTAATTTCATCAAAGAATGTCTCACTCCCAGGGGGATACATTTCCCTCTATTGGAAGCACCGCAGTTTGGACTACATGATCTTTAGATAGGTCTTGGGTAATAGGACTCATCCATAGAAATTAGTCCTGAGCTATATATATATATATATATATATATATATATATATATATATATATATATATATATATATATATTATGTTATACTTCACCGCCGTCTCCCGCTTCAGCGAGGTAGCGCAAGGAAACAGACGAGGAGTGGCCCACCCACCCACATACACACACATATATATATATATATCTTTTTCTTTCTTTCTTTCATACTATTCGCCATTTCCCGCATTAGCGAGGTAGCGTTAAGAACAGAGGACTGGGCCTTTGAGGGAATATCCTCATCTGGCCCCCTTCTCTGTTCCTTCTTTGGGAAAAAAAAAAAAACAAGAGGGGAGGATTTCCAGCCCCCCGCTCCCTTCCCTTTTAGTCGCCTTCTACGACACGCAGGGAATACATGGGAAGTATTCTTTCTCCCCTATCCCCAGGGATAATATATATATATATATATATATATATATATATATATATATATATATATATATATATATATATATATTTTTTTTTTAATTTTCCAAAAGAAGGAACAGAGAAGAGGGCCAGGTGAGGATATTCCCTCAAATGCCCAGTCCTCTGTTCTTAACGCTACCTCGCTATCGCGGGAAATGGCGAATAGTATGAAAAAAAAAAATATATATATATATATATATATATATATATATATATATAATCTAAATGTGCTATACCATCCAATCTTAAATTATCTGAATGATAAAAATTTTACCAAGTGATAATCTATAATCAAAGGAAAAAGACTACTACCAGAGAAATAAAGTACAGAAAACTAGATAAGACAAAATTTGACCGTATATCAGTCTTTACAGCTATCCATCACCAGAAGTGTAGACTGCTTTCCTTAAACTGCTTCCATTCATCCATGAGACCAATACACAAAATCTTCAGTGATACACGTTCATCTTTCCAGACATTCTTTTTCGCAGACTTATCTAGTAAATGTTTTTGATCTTAGGAATGAGTGAGGAGCAACATTTTCATGTTTGATTGTCAGTAACCCGAGCATAAGTAAAATGGTGAGTATGACATCACGAGAAATCCTCTGTCGGTTCAGCTGGCGTCTACATCTCAAAGGGCGAGAGTCATTAATGCTATAGACATCATCTTTACTTGACAACGTGAATCGAATTAAAATTTTCGTCACACATTACCTTAGTACGAAGCCATGTCCTCATCGAGTGTATATAAGCTAGATAGTCTCTTTCATATCAAACTTAAATCCATGGCCAGTATATCCTCCTTTCTCACACCTCAAACTCGGTTTCCGTCTCTTTTCCAAGGCTTGCGTCCCAAGTCTTTCCTTATACTCCCGGCCTGACTTCGTAACCGAAGTCCACGTTACCCTCGTGACTTCGCCTTCATATTTCTCCCACATTGTCAGTCTAACCTTTCCTTCAGCAGCTTCAGCAACTGTAGCAACAGCTTCTCTGTAGCCTCTAGTTTTTTTCCTCTCCCACAGCCACGGTTCAACTTCCTTCCCTCAGCAAGACTAGCGGCACCAACGCACCGTAGCCCCTAATTCTTCCCCACACCCGCGGCCCAACCTCCCCCACTCCGCCACCACCGTGTCTTAGGCCCTCCACTGCGGCGCCTGATTGGATTATGCAGATGAGCAGCAACACATGGTTTGAGTCATTTCCCGCTACACTCAGGGGGGTTTTCTGAGCAACTCGGCGGAGGAGGAGAAGGAAAGGGAGGGTCGTGGAGAAGTTATAAAGGGTCGTGGAGGAGGCACATAGGGTTGTCGGTGAGGTAGGCACTGAGGAGGAGGTATGAGGTCGTGGATAAATTAGGCTGTGTGAGGCAGAAGAGTCATGGGGAAACCCGGAGAACAAAGAGGAGGGGAACTATAGCAGAGGAGGGAACGTGAGGCTGGAGAGTGGACGAGGAAGAGAGAAAGTGAAGGCGATGGTGTACTTGAAGGAGGAGTGGGGACGCTTTGTAAGAAAAGACAACGTTAAGATAGAATGAGGTTCAGAGGAAACTAGAACTGAAACAGAAATAACCATTTTTGTGAAACAAACAAGTTTAGAGATGAGGAACATCAATATTAAAGGTATAAGTATGACTGTACATGTACAGAGATGATGAAAAGATGGTTGACATGATGGGAAAGTACTTGTGTAAATATAAAAAGTGGAGAGACTGAGTGTTGGGAGTAGCGTCCGCTATGACCCAGCCTGGAGCGAGTTCCCCTCAGGTTTCTCAAGGAAGATACGTTTGGTGTGAAAATTACATTTCGGCTGATAAACTTAAAGTTTATTACGCATCTTTTACATAGTGCTTCATCAAACTTGGATTGTCTTTAATCAAACATAGATAAAAACAAATTTCCAACAGCTCCCATGAAATGATAGTCAGGCTGACCTCCTCTGTTGTCGACGTTGGTAAACAATGGGGACGATGCTCCTCCTAACCCCCCCCCCCCTCCCCCTTGGTGAACTGTTGTCCCTTTCACAGCGCCCGCCCCCTAACCACCTTCTCCCCACCTCCTCAGCTCCTGCTGCGCCCGGGAGGAAGCCATCACGCCGCTGCTGCCGCCAGCAGTAAATAACAGGAGTGACGTTGAGCACAGTCACGCAGGAAAATAAAAGGCAGAGTCTGGGGGTATAAAGAAGAGGGAGAGGGGTGGACATGAGGGTAGGAGTTGGAGGGGATTTTCAACAAGATGGCGCCTATATCATACATCACAAGTGTCTGGACGGCGTCCTGGACCGCTGAAGTTATTGATCACCCGTGGCCATTCCTCAGCGTTGACCTGGACAAACAACACGTCCAATATCCTTGAGCCTGCGACCGCCCAGGAGGGACAACAAAGCCCTCAGAATGCAAGGTGAGGCTCTTACTCCCATCAGCTGTTCTCATCCATTGCTGGAAAGTCACAGATAAAAGAGAAACATCTGGGCCTCGCCTACAAATCTCGAGAACATATTCCAAGATCAACTTCTTCCCGGAATATAGAGTGGGCGGCCCGTATACAAACTTTCTTTCTTAGGCTCTCTGGAACGCAACAAAATTCCCATTCCAACTTTAAAAACATTCCGGGCGCTTCTTGACAGGTCGGTCTTAAGGACTGGTGACCTAGGAACCAGAATCGCACGAGACGGTCAGGACCCAATTTAAGGCACTCTCCGCCGCTATATGCAAGTATTTTCATGGGGAATTTGGGGATTTTGAAGGAAATAAACAGGATTGAGACGGATGAAAGGAATCTCTGAGGAGTGGCCGGATGAATGGTGGCAGTAAGTGAGGGGGGCCGCCTTCTGATCTAAGGCTACAAAGGGGAGTTCAGAGTGCCTCCGAAAATGATGCATAAGTTTTTGTGGATTCTGATCCCTCTTGATGGCGTGTGCTGCCTCCTGATGGCTCACGAAAAGTGTTCAGTTTACAGGGACTTTTGGTTGTAGTCTGATGGGGTAGGAAATAACACTAAGAACAGTGGAATGAAGTTGAAGCTTCGCACTGCAAAAGTTGAGCGTATCACACACGTACTGTTCGTTCAGGGAACTCTCGGTGTTGGTTCAGTGAACTGTCGAAAAAGATATACGGAGAGAGAGAGAGAGAGAGAGAGAGAGAGAGAGAGAGAGAGAGAGAGAGAGAGAGAGAGAGAGAGAGAGAAACTCGCGAGTACTTATGACGAGATTTTGTCAATGACAGGTCTAGCGAGTGGTGCTCACAGCAGGGAAATACAGACTTACGAAGATCAACTCTTGTGATATATGTGTTGTCCAGCGTTGTATATCTGATGGAGAGATTGTACGTTTGTTGACAACGCCAGCAACCCACATGTGGGTGATGCAGTAAAAGAAAGAAAGAGACAGCTACCTGGGCCATGGGAATGACGCTTGACAACCACTTAAGTGCTGGTTTTCTGCTCAGCCGTCAGTAACCCTCTCGATATTCAAGCGGGTAGTAGCGGTAACATGCTTCCCTGGTCAGTGGCTGCCAACCACCAACGGGGGAGGGCAGCCACCTACTACCTACGAGAGAGAGAGAGAGAGAGAGAGAGAGAGAGAGAGAGAGAGAGAATCATCTCGAGAGATGGACCGAGAGAAAATGGGGCAGACAGCTTCAAGGCTTTTAAAAAAAATATACTTATTTCCTTCATACCTGCTCGCTGTGTCCTGCCTTAGCGAGGTAGTGTCAGAAACAGAGAAGTGAGCTTTAGCGGGGGAAAAAAAATTCCCAGATTCGCTCTTTCCTCTGTTTCTGCTTTTGAGGAATAATAATGCAGGAGGAGAGGATTTCGAACTCACTGTTCCCGCTTTTTTTTTTTTTTTTTTAGATACGCCTATAAGCCCTGCAGAATTTGTACTTCGGGTAAACTTCGATAGGGATTTGTACTGCCGCTTAAATAGGGAACTTGCACTCCTCTATGCCTCCAGTCGTCTGTGTATAGCTCAGCTCACACTAGTCCTTCAAGGACACTTGGAACATAGAGAATAACTGAAGCTTAAAAGAAAAAAAAAAAAGGCTTTGAGGATGTCGATGGTACGTCTCATAATGCACGTACGGACCGTGTGCAGTAGAGTGGGTCGATGTGGAAGCAATGAACGTTGAATGCGCTAGTATGTGGGTCTCGCGTCTTGAGTGCTTTCATTCATTTAAAAACTGCTCGTCCAGGGCGTCACTCACTTTATGGGCAACACACACACACACACACACAGTGAATATACCAAATACTGTGTCTTCACTTCATCAGGCTACAGGTATTGTTCACCGAGTTAGCCTCAGTGTGAATATCACTCCTTGAATTCGTCACTGTATAAATTATTCATGTTTAGTGCCTCAGGTTATAAAAGATATATGCTTAAGGCGTTAATGCATGAGTATAGGATATCTATTACCTTGCTGCGTCCATTCTACTCGTTACGTGTGAATGTTACATGCTTCAGGTGATTCATGTTGATTACATTACTGCGTGTTACGAGCACCAGCGGGTGAGAGAAGAGCAGGTATTCTAATGAGCGAGACATGAGCTATGAATAATCAGCTCACGATGAAAGGAGTAGACATACGTCTCACCCATAATTGTAACTAACCCCAACTCAAGATATAGTGACAAGACGAACTGCAGCAGTAAACAGACTGCAACTACATCAGACACAGATTCCTCTCCTGCCACAGTAAAAAGACTCCCTTCTGCAGTAGGAATGAAGCTCACCTTCCCCAGCAGTGATAACCCATCCCTTCACTGGCGTCATAAAGACTTCCCCCTCACCGTTTAGTAACAAGAAACATTTACTCCCTGTCGTGGTGAGGAGACATCCTTTATCATCCTGTTTCTTTCCACTATGTAGAGTAAGTAAGCAGATACCCACGTCATGGATCATCGCGTCTCCTACCAATTACCGCTCCCGTGCGCTATACTTTCAGCAGCAGCCACGACATGCTCTTCTTGTAGCAACGACAGTGTTCCTTCTCAATCACAAGATTCTCTCCTTCCCCCACTGTAGTAGTGACAGACCTTCCCCCAAGCAGCATCGAGGAAAACTGCGAGGATTACATTGCCCTTACGAAATTGATGACATTCTGCTTCAAAGACAATGGCTATACTCCTGCAGGTGTCTACATTCTGTCCTACGCAGCGGGGACAAAAGTACCCAGATGCAGCCGTAACAAAACAGCCCTGTTACAGTGTGTGAAGATTTCTTTCAGCAGTGAGGATAAACTCCTCCTGCAAAGGTGCTGCAGGACTGAAAAGACTCCTCATACAAATAGCACAAAGCTTTCCACACTGTTCAATAACAAGATACGCGTTTTTCAACACGGACATAGCATTCCTTCCGTCACAAGACTTAACACTCTACACCTACAGGGATGAATCTGCTACGGCAACTCAAACAAACTATCCCACTCGACGAGGTGAAGAGAATTTCCTCATTCTGCCTCTACAAATCTTTCGTTTTCCAGTGAACTGCCACTGTAATACTACAATGACAGAACTACTTCATTCCTTCCACAGTGACAACACAAGACCCTCCTCGAGAGGTATCAAAACCTTTCTCCTATGGCAGGAACAAAATTTCCCTTCCGTAGTAGTGAAAAATACGCCTTCCCACAGTAGTGAGATTTCCCTCCTCAAGGTATGACACGTGTCTCCTGCAGAAATGACAAAATTCTCCCCCTGCAGCGATGACAGAATTCTCCCCCCTGCAGCAATGACAGAATTCTCCCCCCCTGCAACAATGACAGAATTCTACCCCTGCAGCAATGACAGAATTCTACCCCTGCAGCAATGACAAAATTCTCCCCCTGCAGCAATGACAGAATTCTCCCCCTGCAGCAATGACACAATTCTCCCCCTGCAGCAATGATAGAATTCTCCCCCTGCAGCAATGATAGAATTCTCCCCCTGCAGCAATGATAGAATTCTCCCCCTGCAGCAATGATAGAATTCTCCCCCTGCAGCAATGACAGAATTCTCCCCCCGCAGCAATGACAGAATTCTCCCCCTGCAGCAATGACAGAATTCTCCCCTGCAGCAATGACAGAATTCTCCCCCTGCAGCAATGACAAAATTCTCCCCCTGCAGCGATGACAGAATTCTCCCCCTGCAGCAATGACAGAATTCTCCCCCTGCAGCAATGACAAAATTCTCCCCCTGCAGCGATGACAGAATTCTCCCCCTGCAGCAATGACAGAATTCTCCCCCCTGCAGCAATGACAGAATTCTCCCCCTGCAGCAATGACAGAATTCTCCCCCTGCAGCAATGACAGAATTCTCCCCCTGCAGCAATGACAAAATTTTCCCCCTGCAGCAATGACAGAATTCTCCCCCTGCAGCAATGATAGAATTCTCCCCCTGCAGTAATGACAGAATTCTACCCCTGCAGCAATGATAGAATTCTCCCCCTGCAGCAATGACAGAATTCTACCCCTGCAGCAATGATAGAATTCTCCCCCTGCAAACGTGACAAGGCTTTCCCTCTGCACAGTGACGCGAGTTTCTTCTCTTAAAGCAGTCGTAAATTTCCCCTCTTGCAACACAGCAAGAATTTTCCTGCAAAAATAACAAGATTACTTTCCTGCAGGAGTAACAAGACTCCCTCCTGCAGCGGCGATAATATTTTATCCTCTAGCAGTGACGGCATTCTTCTTCTGCAGGTTTAAGCCCCCGATATGCCACCGGCAAGTGAGCGTTTGTGTTGTCCTGAGAGTAAATCGGTGCCATTACCATTGGAGAGACATAAATGACACCCCAGGTCCGCCCTATGGGACTGGCACCGCCCAGAAAACGCCCACCCTGTCACCAAAAACGACGAAGGCCGCCAACACATGAATCAGGCTTTGTTCCGACTCGAGGTTGTCGTCTGAGCGCCGCAACCGAACAATGTAGCATCCAAGATTAGCATCACCACCAAAGATCCCACGATAGGAGCCGAATTCAGGCACTGTGATAGTATTGAATCTCTTATATGCATCTTAGGGGATTATTTCAGAGCAACATTTTGATAACGAATAACAGGAATGCATAAAAGCTAACACATTTATAATCATCTCATGGATTCAACATTTCTCTGAGACAGATCTAATGATCTATGGCTACAAAACGCATTATCTGGGTACGTTTCCTGACTCTATCGCCCCACCTGGGAGAATATAATCCCGGTTCCTGCTCTACCTATACCCTCTTCCCCTCAAGTCATATATTCGCAGTATCTTGAACGTTTCGGCTGCATGTGAACCCTTCGACTTAGATGGCTTTTAGCCAATACGTCTAAAACTCCAGATAAAAGATCGACGCTTCCTGGCCACCCAGACTGACTGTTTCATCTCTGGAGAGTTTTATGACCAGTGATGAGGAGCACACGTGTTTGGGTAGGGAGTGGGGTCGGAGACGCGTGCAAAAGATAAAGCTACCTGGCGTTTGGTGAACCCAGGCCAGCGTTGCTGTGTTGTTGATGTGCATCTACCATGGTCCAATGTAGTTGGTGCAGGAAAAACCAGCGTGTTAGGCTTACATCAACCTATATCTCTATGACACAAAAGACCATTTTCTTTCGTCTAGTATTGTTATTACTCCAGACCAATGGAGGTGATGAGCACAGACCAGTGTTGCTGGTGTATAAGAACAAGTGGTGTTGGTGCACTTAGGCCAGTGCCATTCATGAGGGAAGACCATGTTTTAGGTATGCCCATACCAATGGAGGTGACCTGTACGAGTCACTGATACAGCCACACCTTTACTGTTGGTGCAGGTAGACTAGTGGTAACAGTATCACACGCCGGTGGTGTTGGTGTACAAAGACCAGAGGTGTTGGGACGTGCAGTCCATTATTACCGTTGTGCACAGACCATTCTACAGATGAGTGCTACTCGTGTGCCGGCATTAGTGTATTTGTTGTTCACAATAGTAGTGGTGCCTTCTGACCAATGAAATATGGTGCTGATGCGTGGAGACCGGTCTAGTAAAGTATGCATGGAACCGTGTCACTGATGTATTCAGATATACTGATATTTTTTGTGTGCGAATCAATGGATTTATGTTCAGACTAGTGGAGGACGCATATACGGCCAGGGTCGTTGGTGTGCGAAGACCAATATTCTGGGGGAGTATATGCAAACATGTGCTGTTTTTCTATACTGATATGAATTCTTTAGTTTTCACACACTAATACTGTTAACATTTTGGCCGATGTTTTTTACTGGTGTACAGTACAGAGGTCAAGGAGAATGGCGTTCGCAGGTCTGTGTGTTACAGCGCAGAGAGGAGCAGAGCAGGATCTTAGAGAACAGTGTTGTTGGTGTGCAGACACGTGTCTGTAGTTTATGCAACAGATATATAGGCTCGGCGCACGTAATGTGAACAGCGGTGTTTTTGGTGTGCACAAACTCTAGTTACTCATGTGTCGTGGCCAGAATCGTTGATGTACGATCACCAGTAGGGTCAGTGTTTAATGAGCAACTTTGTTCTTGTGTGAATTTAGCCTTTCAGAGGTCAGTGTGTAATTGCACTTTAGTAGTGGTAAGTTCGTTTTGACTTTTGTTCCAAGCATATGCCTACTTAAGAGCGTAGTTGTGTGCGTGTGTGTGTGTATGTGTGTGTGAGAGAGAGAGAGAGAGAGAGAGAGAGAGAGAGAGAGAGAGAGAGAGAGAGAGAGAGAGAGAGAGAGAGAGAGTAATATTTACGTCTTACGGGGAGAGATATACACCTTCGTTGAAGGTGACTTTTCACTCGCGGCAATGTCCACTAACAGGAAGGGAGTAGATTCCGTTTACGGGAGTAGCAGACTGAAACTGACATGTCCAAACCTGGTTTGTTTAAACCGATGATATGAAACCTAAACTTGAAAATCACGTCAGTGATTATATATTGAGTCTTATAGGCAGTGAGGTAGAGTCACATAGATGTTCCTGAACATATGGGAGGGGCTGTGTTAGCAGGCTCTATGTTGAGACTGACTTTGAGAACTCCGAGGGGCAGAGGCAATTCAGACAATTCCTATTAGAGAAATGGCAATGGCCAAAAAAATCTGCTTGTTTATAATGATGTCAAATTCACTTTTAAATGGTTGATGAATTCAGAGTCTTTTACTGATACAAGTGAGGGAAGAATGAAAAGGATGAATGTCAAGATCAACTAGGCAGGGTGTAGAAAATCTATGAAAGAAAGAAAAAAAGAGTGAAGATTCAACTACAGACAAGTGGTCTCGGCGAATTAGGAGCTACGGGTCGAGAGTTGGGGGTTAAGTTCTATTGTGATACAAGTTCTTAAAGTGTGTTCAGGAAAACTTCTTTTTGTGCCAGTTTATCAGCGCGCACACAAGGGTCGGAAGCACCAACACGCCATCCGTGCTACATACAGTCTTTATGTGCAGTCGTCTGAAAACTGAAAACATCGCCATTAGATCTTAGCTTTGTAAGCGAAGAGGGTCGTCGTCGAGAGGGAATATACTCCAAATGGGGCAAGGCCGAAGGAAAAACAGTGGAACCCCATTAACAACACAACATATGAGGAAAAGGACAATGATCAACCGGGAATAAAAAATGTATAAAGACAGACTTGGAGACAGACAAATGGAAATACACCAGTGTTTCAGCAGATTTCGTGGAGTATACCGTCTAGGAGTGGTTAGATGAATGACAGTAGTATGCGAAGGTGTTTCAGCAGATTTCGTGGAGTATACCGTCTAGGAGTGGTTAGATGAATGACAGTAGTATGCGATGGAAAGCTCAGCTAAAGAAAAAAAAAGTACAGATTAGCGTGAGACGTCAACAGAAAATGGAGAACAGATTTACTCAAAGAAGAAGGCAAAGTAGCTACAACAGCCAGGCAACATTGGTAAGGTTGAACACAGTCAGAGAAAGTGTATGGAAAGCACTGACGATTATGAAAATAGCACCATGGGTGAAATCATACGATCACTTGAAAATGATCATCAGACGTGCAGACGTGTCAACAGCAGAGCATCAGATGATGATTATAAAGTTAGTCTGGATATAGACAGCAAGGACGTACAGTTCTAGAGGAAGACGTGCACGAAGAGATAAATGCTAAAATTCAAAGCGTATTTCCCTTAAGCGATTCACGATCTCTAATAAACGGCTATAAAGAAGTAAATCGCAATCTCTTGAAACACAGATCGGTGATGCATTCAGATTTTGAAGGAGGATTTCCGCAAATGCTTCATGTCCACATCCCATTTCAAAGAATATACCTCGTCTCTGTGTGGCATACTCAGTGTAGTTCTGCAAGAGTGCATTTCCGTGGATGCGTCCAAATGAGTATGTTATTCAATGGTTATATGGAGTATAGTTATACTGGAATGCACATCACGAAGGTTGTCTTGCATTTGGGTATACTTCATGTTCTTTCCCCACACAGGTGGATGGAAACGAAAGAAATGCCCCAAAGCAGTTCCAGGCAATGAAACATAGAGTGGCTAATGATACATTTTTTCTCCAGAGGCCAAAAACACTGCAAGCGACAGGTGTGTTCTCTTCATCCATAAAGAATAACTGACTATAATGACTGAAAACAAGATGTGAACTACTACCTCTGTATCGTCTAGGATTTCAAATAAATCTAACTGACATGCATCTTAAGCTGTTTACGCTGCCCCTGCTATTATGGTGAAACAAGACCATAAACTGAGCTATCACAAACCGGAGCCTTGGAGACTTCTCCGGAGAATAAGTATAATGCGACAGCTGCTTTGGTGATTGATGGTCCAAGGAACGCTAAAGACGCATAGAATTTTACCCCTCGGCGAGGAAAAGAATTGCCAGTGGCGCGGAGCACCTAAATGTCATCATACTTTTCAGGCAAATTAAGCAATTTGGCAACGACGCACATACTAGCCCGCGGTGCACGATGGTGACCGTTCTGTATCAACTGCACCGAGAAGGACTTCCCTTTCCTCCTCCATCCCTCATAGCCCAACCTATCGCTGGATACCCACTATGAGCATAAACATCCTCAGAAGTGACACGAGATGCTATCAGAATTCAGTTCATATATCTAATCCACTGTTAGGCTGGGTTATCAACATGGATGAAGAGGTAGAGTGTATGAAGTGACGTGAGATATGATATTGAGCTATCTACTCCCTTCCCCTGGAGCTTTCTCCCCCCTCCCACGACACAGACACAGGGCAACATTCATTCAGTCGATGTGAACCTAGTAACATTTGGCTTTGCTGTTTACTCATGGGAACACACAGTAAAGCTTAGGATGTTAGTAATAATTCATCTACATAAACCGTTTTAGTTACTTTACCCTTTTACACGCCTGCCATTATATATCGTAATCTATTTTCCTTACCTACCCAGTACCTCCTCTCGCCTGTGTCGTACCACGGGCCATAGGTCAGGGCGGGAAGGAAGAAGCTCAGTGAGAGAGACAATGTTGTCATTGTTTAAGTACACAAGGAACCGCCCAAGGTGGCGTGAAATACTGGCAGGTTCCCCTGTCGTTTATCATAGCCAGAAGTAAGTACACCGCGGTCGCAGGAGTAACAGAACGCCCTCTCACACGAAAGCCTCATAAATTTTACTCAAAGTTCTATCGTACACATAATCCCGGCCTAATGATAACATAATTCAAGAGCCATTACAAGATCGGCTACGTCCTGTACCACCACGGTATATATGAAGCCACAACACATGTAGGCGTGGAACCACATGTATCTGTGGGGGAAAAAAAGAGGGGAAATGTGTCAGGGAACATGACAGAGGAATGTAGTTGAGGTGCCGCTCATCACGGACTATGAGGGTCATGCGGAACGCTCGGTATGACCATGAAGACCCACTGGTGAAAGAGAGAATAAGTGGTTCCTAGTATTTGGTAGGATAACAGATCTATTCCTCAGCATACCATCCTACTCCGGCAGCAGTTCCTCGTCACGGCGTCACACACACACACACACACACACACACACACACACACACAAGGGCCTGAGGAGTCGTGATCACAGGAACCGCTGTGGAGCACATATGGTACTGGGGACAAACTCTGTTCTGTTACCATGATGTATTTTCACGTCAGCAGCTGTGACAAAGCGATGCGGGAGGCCAAGCAGCTCAAGATATGGGGACGCGGGTGTGTTTGTCATAGCAGAAGCAAAGCAAGCTGACAATACTGACTAGGAGGGAGGTACGCTAAACACTACATCTTCGTTATGGATACAGCACACGAGCAAAACGAAATAAAACAGACTGACAAACTAATGAGGTGCTTGAGGTCTTGGAAGGGGGGGAGGGGGGGGGGGTCACAAGCTGCTCACCAGTACACAAAGAAGCAGTGTAGGTACAGAGTAACGCAAGAGATACAATGTGAAAACGTGTTGAAAGCTTACTCACAAGGGACGAGGTGTAGGGGCGTCTCTGTAATACAAGAAACGTGATGAAACTCTCCACAAGCACGGGGCATCAAGCTTCAGTATCTACAAGAGCTATTGACACACTCGCATTAACAGACATGATCAGCGATCGTGTGATAATGAAGGTCAGATCAATGAGGTCTATTTCACCTCAAGTTTGTTGACTGAAGAAAGGGTGTCGGTGACTCCCTGAGAGGTGAGTGACATCCATCAGTCACATTATATGGCTGATCACATTATGGCAACACAAAAACTGGGGAAGATGAACATGCGCTCAGAACAAAGTGTATGAAGTGTTGTGGGGAGGAGACTAAGCGTTAAAGGGGGTGTGTAACAAAGCTGAACATAAACATGACTACTGGTGAGCATTTTTACATCTGATGATAATGAAACAATTTATAAAGATCATGGGGAAATAACTTCCGATTTTTTTTTTTCAGGCTATACGTATCGTAATCACTGAATATGGTGAAGGAAAACTCTTGTATTATGCATCACTCTGCGGCACTACCTTGTATCCCATGATTACAGCGATCCTGAGAGCCTCTCGGGGGATCTGTTATTTGTAACCAGTCTGTATGCATCTCCCCGCAGTCTACCACCGGGAGCGACCAGGGCGTGGAGGTGGCTACGCTTGCTACCCTAGGTCACTAATGGCTCACATTAGCCACGCCAGACGTAACAATGCTACTATCCCTGCTCCCTCACAGTCCCCTCCCCGCTTCCCTCTACCAGCGTGCTGAGGGAGGCAACATCCAGCGAGCTACTGTCTGCTGACACGGGCGACTGGTTGGTCAGTTTGATGTCTAAACTTAAACACAACACTTTACGAAATGTTTCCTGGGCGAAAAGGGGAACTTACCAACACGACAATGGCAGAGTTACTGGATGAGACTACAGAGAAGAAACACACAGAGGGCATTGATCGCAGCTAAAGTTCTCGTGTATTTCGAGTCGCTGCCTAAGGAAATGATATTTTGGCCTATCATCTGTACATGTTTTATTAATAAGTCGGGGAAAGATTTAGAAACTAGACCGGGAATGCACATCGGAAAGCCAAACTCCCCAGCCTCTCCCCTCATAATGGATGACGATGAAGAAGTAATCAGGCTATAAATTTCCACATACGATCGCTCAGCGCGTCGGAAAAACGTCCTATGGAACCCAGTGCTAAAGGAGGCGAGGAGAGATAAGACTGTCCACTGTACTGTGATGAAGGTGGAAGGTGAGCAGAACCGTATCTTCCTGTTGATCATCAAGTCATACGATGACCTCTGGTAGTCCAAGTGGATAGACGGATGAGGCTGATGGATGATCGCGGAATCGGTCAGTAGGTGCGAATTAGCTAGATTAATTAAGTAGATTGCGTTAGATGTGTGGAGGAGTCAGATGAATACATTTCTATGAGTTGGAATGAGAGTCAAGTGATAGGCAGCACGAATGGGTATCGCAAATACCTACCTCAGACAGACGTTTGACCCTCCGACATGTGGACGAGGAGGTACGTGCGATGATTAGTTTACAAAAGAAATAACTAGGTGGATCATGTGGTTCACGACGGAGGCGCGTATGGATTCAGCGAAGGGGATCCATCGACGCATGTAACAGAGACTCGATTCGGGAAAAATGATGATGGCCAACACAGTGGCCAGTGTGGAACATGAGTGCCAGTCGATGGCAGTCATTTTAAGACGGAATCATAAAATGTGGGGAACCATTTCGAAGTGATTATATGACTGATGAACTTAAAGAAAAACTCAAAAACTGAAATACAATAATGAGTTAACCAGTGATATATATAATGGTACACACACACACACACACACACACACACACACACACACACTGTGGGATCCTCAAAGCTGTCAAACTTCAGTAGACATAAGACAAAAACTTTTATTCTAAGGCCTCTACTTTTTTTTTTTTTTCCACTCGATCATTAAAAGGAATAAATGTATACGAGAGAAAACGTTTCCTCGCGACAACAAAAAACGTCTACTCTCTCCGCGTCGTTATGACTCAGCCACTGGAGATTAAAAACCAGACCCCACGACGCAGGTCATAAATTCTGCTACTTGATGACGTTATCACCATAATCCTCATCAGTTTAGCACTACAAACGACCTAATTAGTCACGTGACCAGTGAACGAGAAATAAATACATCAACAAGTGAGAATGACCGACCGAACAGAGGGGCAGATGGCGCGGCAGAAACTCAATCTGAATGCAAATTGTGATATCCAAAATTTTGAGGTTGACTGGCCAATTCAGACACGGTTTCCGATCTGCACATATGTCGCTGTTACCTATCGTTTATATTTACCAAATGGCGGAGCCCCGAGTGCCAGGCGGAGCGATATAACAGCTGGTTGATTATGACACGAAAATGTGTGTAGCAGAGCGATGATGTAGACGTAAAACGGCGCATGCTCCAGGGCTTCTGAGAGCTGGTCACGAGTGCCAATGGCGGGTTGAGCTAGACGTTTATTCTGGGACAAACATCACTGTCAGTAGATCCTCTTACACACCTTCCTGCAGCTGAACTTACGATCGTTTATTCTCTCCCAAATGTCAGCAGCTCTCCAGCAGTTATCGGTTCGACTCTTTAAGTCTGTAATGACTTCTGTCACTCATTGTTTGAACCTGAAAAGAAATGCTCTCTCTCTCTCTCTCTCTCTCTCTCTCTCTCTCTCTCTCTCTCTCTCTCTCTCTCTCTCTCTCTCTCTCACAAACAGATAAGACTTCAGACAGTAAGACTCTTTCCATTTTGTCCCAAAAAAAAGTTTACTAAGCTTATAGAATGATGAAACTCGTCCAAGTACAAAATCGAAACTTTTTTTTTTTTCATTTACAGTTTCTCCCTTATCACCCTTACGACTCCCAGCCACCCGACACCTCCCTACCCCCATCCCTCCTCCCATCTCTCCATCCCTTCCCCTCCCTCACAAATCCTCTCACTTCCTCCTCCTCATCTTCTTTCCCCATCTGACAAATAAGGCTGATCCTTCCCCCACCCATCCCTTTTTTTTTCACCGTGTCAACACATGTCGGTCATCGGCGTCAGATAAGCTATCGAGGAGACAAGACGGTGACACGACGCTCACCAGAGGGGGAGGTCGGGAGGCCACTTTAATCCTCTGGATGACTCCCTTTCTGTGGGGCGACCACCCCGCGGGGGACGAGACCGGCAGCCACAACCCGGGTTCAGGTCCAGGATTTAGCCGAGACTTGCCACACTATCACATCTGCAGGTTTAGGTTTTACTGCAAGATGATACCGTGACGGGTGATTCAGTAATCACCGGCTGGTACCAGAATGATAAAACGACGCATGAGGCATAGCTCTGACAAGGTTAAAGGACATTGGCGTTATGTGCTGGATAATACGCAATGAAAATAAAGAAACTGCTGGTAGATTACTGATGTACCGATTCAAAGATAAAGAAAAATGTCTAAAACTTCATAGAAAGAGTGAATACTCTCCCATGACTTGTGGATAGGATGGAAAAATATATGGTAGTGGAAAAAGCGAATTATATCTCGCTGATAATCATTCCCGGGAAGAGATCATCCATCCAGAGTCAGACGACTCAAACCCAGAATCAATCCGGTACCCGAGGGAAACAAGCGACCATCACCACAGGCCAAGAGGGGGAGAAGAGATTGGCCAGTTTTGTTATGGTTATTCTTTCCTCTGTTTTCCATTAGACTGCCATTATGAGGTCGTGTGCCAATCCCGACCCACGAAGATTAGCTTTGTTATGGTGTGTTTTGGCTGCCCTAGTCTCAGCTGGTGGGGGACACAGGGAGTGAGGGAGGAGGGGAGAAGGGATGGCGGGGGAAGGGCAAAGATATAAGAGAGTAATGCAGGAGGAACGGCGATGGATGGGAATCATTTTTTTATGGTAATGCTCCACTGAGAATGAGGAGAAGGTGGAAAGGAGCAGGATTACTTTAACTCACAAAGAGGGAGAGGCACCGTCTGGAGTGAGAAAAGTGGCAAGGAACGGGATTATATTACTTTCGAAGGGGAGGAGAAATAATTTGGGGTGATGAAGGTGGCAAGAGGTGGGATTACTTAAAGTCTAGTGTGAGAGACAGACTCTCTGGAACGAAAACCTGCAAAGAAGAGGAATTCCTTTAGTTTTGGAGGAGAAGAGGGATACTTTGGAGTGATGCTGGTATTTTTTTCTTTTTTCTTTCAGACAAGGAAAGGAAAGGCCCAGAGGGTACAGAGAGACAGAAGTAGGATTACTTCACTCTCAAAAAGAAAAAAGGTGAAATTTGAGGTGATAGAAGTAGCAAGACGTAAGACTGCATTACTTTCAGAGGAAGAGGAACAAACTCGAGCGATGGTGAAGATGGAACAAACTGGAAAACAGTTTTTGTATGATACGTCTTGAATTAAACAAAAGCAGATACACTTGTATGTAAATGAGACTAGGAAGATGAGAAGTGGCCGATGAGATAGAGGAAAACAGAATAAAAAATGGTGGAGTGGGGGGAGGAAATATAGGATGCAAAGGGAAACGTGAAGAGGGAAAATTCGCGTCGTATACAGGGATGGAACACGAAGGCTGAAGGAATTCATCTCAGCTTGATCCCCTGACATCTAAAGAACTTCTTGCCCCCGTCGTAAAAGAGTGACTCAACATAACTTATCTACGAGTTCATAATATGATACAGATCAGTTTACGAATTGCATTCTTTTACGGGATTCAAACTAACGTAATCGTCATTTTCCGCGATGCGAATCAAGTAATGTCTGATATATTCCCGTAAGTCTATGATGGTAATAAGCTTACCATGTTGGGACTCTATATGTTTCTGTTTTCATTTTCCTTGAAGGAATTTCATAGTTTTCCAGTTATATCCTCATTAGATGTAATTGTAGACTTTTGGGCCCCAGGCTGATTGATATCAAAGACCTGCCATATATATATATATATATATATATATATATATATATATATATATATATATATATATATATATATTTTTATATATATATATATATATATATATATATATATATATATATATTTTTTTTTTTTTAAATTTCCAAAAGAAGGAACAGAGGGGGTCAGGTGAGGATATTCCAAAAAAGGTCCAGTCCTCTGTTCTTAACGCTACCTCGCTAACGCGGGAAATGGCGAATAGTTTAAAAGAAAGAAAATATATATATATATATATATATATATATATATATATATATATATATATATATATATATATATATATCAGCTTGATAACTATAACTTATTTACCGACTAACGTGATACTCAGACAAAAGCAGACGCAGTTTACGTTAAGGAATCCTTCAAAGCTTTAGTAATGTCAAAAGTTACACCACTGGAGAAATTCGATGAATCTCTCTTCG
Organism: Panulirus ornatus; assembly: GCF_036320965.1. Classification (NCBI taxonomy): domain Eukaryota; kingdom Metazoa; phylum Arthropoda; class Malacostraca; order Decapoda; family Palinuridae; genus Panulirus; species Panulirus ornatus. Next base: position 35,643,065 of record NC_092241.1, on the reverse strand, counting down.
TTAAGATAAGACTCAACGGTAATAATCATATCACAACATGAAGGCAATGTCAACTACAAGGATGGCTGCAGTCAGCTTTATCATACTTACTGCTAAATGCCAATACATTTATAGATCATGAATCAAAATCATTTGCATCGTGAATGAATATCAACCGAAAACCACTAAAACTTTCAAGGATTTATGCCACAGTCATCAGTTTCCTTTCATTCTTACACCAGATATAGAAAGTCAAATCAAACGAAGGAACGATGAAACCTGTCAAAGGAATGCACTAGGGTTTTACAGGGTCTCGCACCATCTTCTCAAAAGAAAACAGCAGTCGGGGTGGCACCACTTTTGCCGCAAAATTCCACACAAAAATGTGTATTTCTTGAGCAGATGAGATTGCTAAAGCAGTTCCTATACAGTACATCTTTTTTCAGAGTTTACCATTTACAGTTTATCTTTAAAGTTCAAATTGTTCTAGGTTATATAAAGGTATAAGATTAAAGATCCCTTGCCAGTGACTATCTAATGACCTGTATCACCCTCCTTACTTTAACAGACTGTTAGGGAGAATAGAATGAAGCAAACTCACACAGTACCCTGGAACCAGTCATTTTCTTGCCGAATACCAAACTGAGTTCGAATGTATCTGCCGAGACTGCATTACACAAGTTCAGGGACTACATTATGAAGCACTCGTTGATCAAAAGCTCTCTTCCTACATTCTCGAGCCATACAAAAGCAAATTATGCCACGGAGGACTAGAATCGTTAATGCAAAGATTGAAGAATTTGAAACTTGCTAGCCTTCTCCCCGTCTGGATTCATACTATCTTACCGTCCTCAGACGTTAAACAGGGTGTTTGTGGGGTAGCTTAGGGATGTAGTGTGGTCTCTTCTCTTTTCTTCTCGTATAACATTGACATAGCTATTCACATTTCATCGTATCATGACCAGTTTCTTTACCATCGATTCGGTCTTTTAGTCTTAAGCACCTCGGTGCTAATAGCAGTTAACAGATGATCACATTCCGCACCTAGTACCAATCACTAAAACTAGAAACTCCCAACAGATAAAAGAATAATGAAATACTGCCTTGTATTCTTAACATTCTAACATTACACTACTCTATAGATGACTCGTTGGTCAGTTCATACCTACTTCATTTCATTACCATCTGAGGCTTTACCCACAGTGCCTTACTACAATCTCATTGTTACGTCACCTGTTCAATGAATTTTCTTACGATGAATCAAATGTAAAAGAATTGTATCATCCACTGATTATCAGGAAAGTGCTGGGGCTATTAGACTGTACGAATACAAGTGTGGAGACGGTAGATCACAGATATGCAAGAACACTGCATGTCCCAAACATGAAAACCTATCAGTCACACAGACCCATTGCATCTCAAGCCTCCTCCGCCCTCGTCTTCTTAGATTGCGTCCGATTAACTCAAAAGAAACAAAGATGACTTTCAGTTTCACATTTGGCAGGACAAATGTATCCAACACAGCCATCCTACTGAAGTACAGATACCAGCTGTCATATAAAACACTGAGGTCATGTTTGTAGTTCTTACTTTGTTGTATCTAGTGTCAATCATTAACTTTATTCACAGAGTTTCATGAACATTCTCCTGTAAAGAGATCAGACATCAATGTTTATAAGACTAATTAGAATCACCATAAGACACTGCTTACGTTGTCTTATGAAAAAAGTCTTCGTAGATATCAAAGTACTGCCATTCTGGGTATGTATATAACGTCTAATCTAGAGACTTTGCAGCTAACTACGCATCATTCAAAATGCTAAAGGTTATACTGCATAATTTCCATACAATTTACCAATAAACGAAGAAATTAAGACGCTCTTACAAGAGTTAACTAATTTCAGACATTTCATCGCTAGATTGCTCGGAATTATTTCCCATGGAATTGTCAATCTCCTTAGGACTGCATATCACCTAGAATAGGTAAAGGTATTGTTTATAGACTTGCTTAAAGACACTGTAATGACCTACTCGCGGCAATATCTATCAGTGAACACAGTGAGAAGGAAAACGCTTTGCATATGCATGTCATCAGAAAGCAAATAAATGAAAATGATGGTAAATTCTGCAAATTTTGGGTGATTGAAAATCAAAAAGATGACATACGGTGGGTTATGAAATTTGTTATACCAAATGAACAAATGAAAATTTCGCCCTATTGGTAGATCCTGACATGGAGGGGAAAGCAGCAATAAAAGCAGCGAGAACACACACACACACACAAACACATACACACACACAGCGTTACTGACCATGTCACCGCGATGACCGCCCGTGACACTTAGTCTCTACCCAACCCAGGTGTTGCTTCTCCCCTCTAGACCGACTGATGAATGGGCACCTGGCTTAGGTTAGTGAGCGAGTGTGTGTGTGTGTGTGTGTGTGTGTGTGTGTGTGTGTAAACACAAAGGACAGAAGACATAGTACATATATCCAAGGTTAAGAGATGGAGCAACACTAAAGTAAAACACTCCTCCTGTATTATATTGATTGTTTCCTTTCACTGACCCCTAGCATCTTCAAGGGTACGATATAGCCAGCAGTGGTGAAATGAGAAGCTCTATTTGGACTGAGTACTTCCTTGGCGAAGGTGACTTTTCACATGCGGTTTAACCTCAAACAAGAGAGAGAGAGAGAGAGAGAGAGAGAGAGAGAGAGAGAGAGAGAGAGAGAGAGAGAGAGAGAGAGAGAGAATAAGAATACTGACGACCAGATTATGTCCAAAGGCAGGCTAGCGCGTAGCGCTCACTGCAGGAAAATCTAGAATTATGCAGAACGAGACAAGTGTTGTCAAGTGTTACGTGTGAGGTGGAGGGTATGAGAGAGAGAGAGAGAGAGAGAGAGAGAGAGAGAGAGAGAGAGAGAGAGAGAGAGAATGTACATAAATCAATATGGATATGATTTTGAGACAAAAGAGAGACAGATAGAGATAGATAAATACAAAAATATAGATATACATATGAGAGAGAGAGAGAGAGAGAGAGAGAGAGAGAGAGAGAGAGAGAGAGAGAGAGAGAGAGAGAGAGAGATGAAATTTCCATTCTGGTGTATTTTGATGGAGTGTTTTCGATTAAGCTAATACCAGGGGCGAGGGTCTGGTGCGCTGCGTGACGAGTGCCTGACTTTTTTTCAGTGTGGCGAATTAGTTGATATGTGAGAATGATGAAACATGATACAAAAATAACAAGGGCTTGGGATAAAAAAAAAAAAGTGGAAATGTTCCTTCGTAATGAAAAAATGTGCTAAATATATACGAGAATGTTTTTATGATTTCGAGGAAATGAAAATAAATTTTTAGTCCAAGCTGAGTGAATGCTGATGTGCATATACTATATATAATATATATATATATATATATATATATATATATATATATATATATATATATATATATATATATATATGAAAGTGGTAACACCGTAAGTACCAACGTCAACGGAAAGAAAAGAATATGCAATAACGTCGAGGACCTCCTAACCCCAAAGGAGCCTACATTACCTCGCTTCCGTGTGGAGTGCAGCCTTGTACCTTCAGGAGCTCAATAAGAGGAGTCCTTGAGTTCCATTAAATACATTTCACATACAAAGTCATGGGTCTTCACCATCGGCAGTAGGTGGCGCAACAGCAACATCAATACACATTGATGCTGATGGGGTTATCGACTGTTTACATTTACCCTAATGGAACAATGTATCATAATCTTTTCTTTTACTCCAGCGACTCGCACAAGATCCAGTTTGTGTACACCTTAAACAAAGAGCGAGAAAAGAGTCTCCGCGCCTACGAATAAGGCTCATGATATTAGGGAGTCCAACGTCTTGGAGACCGATAAAGGCGCACTACTTTCCCTCGCGGATAAACCGAGACTTGAAGTGTGGTCAGGGGCGACACATGGCTTCCTACCGACGTCAACTTGTCATCTCTCACAGACGCAGAAATTTGTGAGCTCCGGTGGGTTTAACCGCTGGCTTTTGTGTTACCGGGAGGATCCTGCGACGCTGCGGAAAGCATTATTTATTCTGATGTGCGTATATATCAAGAGGTTTAAAAGGAAGAATCCATCCGTGGCACTATTCTATGCAGAAGGAGCTGAAGACAAACTTCCTCGTAAGACAAGAATGGCAGCGGCACAATAAGGAATACTTTTTTTCATCCCCATTCACTGAACAAAGACGTTTTGCTTTTGGATATCTATGGTGGGAAGCTAGACAGGGACTTAGGGGGATGGTGGAAGTTATTCTAACAATTTTCTTTTTCTAGGAGTTTCAGGTTTTGCCTCCTGGCTGATGCCTCATCGTGGCGAGTTTATCATTTCTTTCCTTTGGACTTTACGCTCGCAACATCCACTTCGGTACCTGACTGTCGTTGAAACTTACAACACTATTACTTACACCTGAATCTGAAGAGTCTTTTCATCCCATACTACCATCAAGCGAAGAAGTTTTACTCTCATCATTCATGAAATAGATTGATCTCTGTGATGTTGGTACTACAGCTACTGGCGATGCCACAAAGCACTGTCATTAATACTACGACTATGACTACTACTACTAGTACGGCCACTGAAGGTATCTACCTGGAGAGGATCTTGGAGACGCAGCCGTGGGAGACGCGGAGCTGGCGGGAGATGTCGCAGGGGCGGACGCCGTTGTGAGCCAGCTCCACGATCCTCTGACGAACCATGTCCGGGAGCGGCCGCCCGTTCACGAACACTCCTCCCAGCTGGTTCACCCCGCCGTGACCTGCGGCAGGAGGTTAGGCTGGTTATGGTCTGGTTTACACAAGAAAATGCAGGAGGTATGTTATCTTTACGGGATATGGAATGCTTACAGGGGCAGATATTTTGTGCCCTGTAAGGGAATACACTGTGGTTTTCAATGTTTCTGGCTAATAGTGTGGACTATTGAGGGAAGGAGAGGATATGAGTTATGATATGCCCCGGAGACGGGCCTGTGAGCTGTAACAGGAGAGGGAAAATGATGTTGCTGGGCTTGTCCTTGTGGTTATCAAAAGAATGGATGTTACATAAGATGGTCCCGTAAAGAATATTTCATAAATCAAGCATATATCTGAGACGAAAAAAAGATAAATAGATCCAGTTCAATCACATCTAGTGTTCCAGGCGATCGGAAAATCACCAAGAGATGAAACCCGTGTATTGTGAAATGTGGAAACATAAGGCTTTCCACCATCTTCGAGGCAGCGTCGTTCCAGTCGTGAGGTAAACAAATAACGCTTTCCAGAGCGGAGCTGTAGTTTACGGTCGGGCACGTGGCTTGGCTCAGCCGACTGAACAGAAAAAATAATGAGGGTTGCCACAATAGGCCGGAGTGACCTTCATCATAAACAGGGTATCAGTCTCAAATCCCTCATTGACGGGCACAACTGGACTCCATCCAACATTGTATTGAGTCATTTATATGAGCATTACAAGGCGGCCTCGGATAATACACGTTAAAGTGAGCATTCGAGCACCAGTCACCCGATTCCAGAAACTTTCGACGCCACGACCGAATTTTCCGCTCGACTACCAAGGGTATTGTCACCTCGTTTCAGTGAATAAACAGATGAAACACTGTGGAATGAAGCGATGGTTTTCTACACGGTGAAGTGAATGGTGAGAGTTCAGGGCAGCTGTGCTTTGTGGGTATTCAGAGCGCTGGCCCGGCCGGGGAAGGGCGACCCGACCACCTCTCCCTACCAACTATAGCTAAATATGAGTACTTCCCAACCTCGAGGTGAGGCATGTAGGTTACATGCACTGTGCGATTCGTGATATTCTCGTTTGTTCATTACCTTGTCACCTAAATACTCACACATGAGTATCGCTCACCTTCTTATTTCTCAAGAAGACCTACAGATCAGCTCTATCATATCCCAAAACCTGAGCGGGTCCAACTTAAACGGACGAGAGGCGGTGACTTTAGAGGGAAATTCCGTCTACTTTTTTTTCCCCTCCCTCCCTCGCTCTCGCCTCTCTTCATTATCCCTGCCTCATGAACACTTGCGGCGGGCACATTACATGCCATATGACTCTTTATACCAACGTGATCCAGAGGCTTTTATTACAGGCAGAGGAGCCTGATGGATATGCCATTGGATACTCATGTTCACGTTCGGGGTCGCGGGATATACCATACGTAGAACAGTGGCTTTGGCCAACACGCAGCTGGTGATATCAAATGCTCACTGGACTTCCACCCCAATCATTCTTGTTAATCGGGCGTGAAAGCGTTTCCACAGTTACTGATTAATATGTAAAAGCAAATAATGAATTGCGACGTGTTGCATACGAGGACGGTTTGTTATAGTTATAGTGGAGAGAGAGGGTGGCGTAGCGGGCAGGCAGCCTGGGAACTGTAATGATGTATTGTTGCAGCCGAGGCGAGGCTGGGCCTCAGTATCGTACAATAAAACTTCTGCATTGCTGTTTCACGTGTACAGATATACGTTAGTCTGAAAATTCGGTATGATTCGGAACATTGCTATTTCATGACACATTTAATGGACGATTTTCAAGCGTATCCACAAACAACAATAACACTCGAAATGAATACGTTTCAAACAGGCCATCGCCAGTTCACATGAATGGTGTCAATCAGGCCTGTGTCCAACCCAGGTGTCCTACGGTTCCTGTCCTCCTGTGCCGCCACTCCCCTCTCCACCGCCCGGCCCAACACCAGAATGATATCCTCCCCCTCTCCCCATCCCGTCCCCAGCAGGAGACTCCCCGCCCTCTGCGGTACTGACTCAACACCAGAGGGTAGAGCGTTGTGATAAGGGCGCGCGTCAGTCACTTATAACAATATACATGGAGGACTCGGCCAGCTGGCTTGTTTCCTTCTGGCTTCTAATTCCCCATCACAACTGGCAGACTTAAGTCACCGGTTCATATTGCCAGTCAGTCCCTCAATCCACGCACGCCCTAACCTGCCAGGATTTCAGTGCTGGAGATCCACCCTCGTCAGCCACGAGATTACAAAGAGAGACTAGCAGATAAATCCTACAAAACATATGTTCTGCACATATCAGCACCTGTCAGAGGGTCTCTCGAGTGTCATATGTTTGTGTAGGATCAGATAAGTGGATAAAGGGTAGGATAAGTGGTTGGGGGATCAGATAAAGGGTCTGAAATGTGTTTCGATTTTCGTGTATCTTCGGGGAAAATCTCCCGTTTGTGTGTTAGGGGTTCGGGTTTATAGAGATGCTGAGGTGCGGTTCCCGGTGATTAAGTATATGGATAGTCATTAAATGCTTTAACCGGTGGATTTAGAAGCTGATTACAGCTTTCTGTATCATGCGATTCCAACTTCACGAAATCATGGAAAGAAAAAAGACAGACAAAGATATAAGGATAGGGAGCATTAAGGCTTGTCTGATCTGGGGTTGTACACATGGGCTTTGATGGTCCTTATTTGATAGTAAGGACGGTCGAGAAGCATAAGACGTAACGAAAAAAGAAAAAAATGAAAATAAAGAAGGAAGGCGATGACAAAGCAAGAGAAGACTGTAAATGAGGAGACAATTGGTACACGTAGATATCAAACGAAGTCAAAAGTAAACTGGCATATAAAGCACACCAGAGAAACATGAGAAGAAAACTGAGAGTCAAAGACGATTGACTGAAGCAACGATCAGTGATATCGAAAAAAAAATAAAGAACGTAAGTTATGAAGAGTAGTGACGGGAGGAGGGAGGCAGAGAGAAGGACAGAAGCAGAGAAAAAGGAAGCAAGTGAAGGACGTAGTCAGAGGGGAAGGGGAGGGGAAGAGGGTAGCAGAAGGGGAGGGAAAGGGGGCATAGGGAGAGGGGGAAGGGGAAGGAGGGAAGGGGGAAGAGCGGGGGACAATAATCCGTCAGTTTTGCCAGCCCTTGTTCCTGTGATAAGCCCCGGGAGGGGGCCGTCGATAGGCCATTATTATCAATTGTTTGATTGGATTTGCAGCGCGAGCGGCTGTTAACTGTTGGAGGACTGGTAGTGATGATAACTCCCGTGGGGGGGGGGGGGGGGGGGGGTTGCTTGATGTTGGCGGTGGTATGGTAGTTAACGAGTAATATTTGAACTAGTGGTTAACGTGGTAGCTATTGGGTTCTATGATAACCAGCGTTTGCCGAGACAGTTAGTGGGTCTAATTGCAGTTAACTGGGTGTCGTGATTGTTAGCGTTTGTGAGTGGTTTGGTCGACTGTGGGTGGCACAGCAGTGTGTGAGACGGCAGTTAGTGGCTGGTGCCATAACTGGTGGGTGGTCCTAAAATATGTGGGCGGTGTGGTCGTTAATGGGTAATGAGGCAGTTGGCGAGTAATGATGTAGTAACTGTATGGTGCTGTAGTTCTTAGTTGCTCCTGTAGCTAATGGGTGATTGGGCGGTTCAGGTAGTTTGGGGTGTAGTAGTTAGTAGATGATGCCCTAGCTATCAATTGATACAATGGTTATGGGTATGACGGTCATGTAGCGAGTAGTCTGGGAGTAGATGCTGCCGATGGGTAACATAGTAATTAGTAGGGGATGTGGTAATTAGTGAATGGTGTGGTACATGGTGGGTGATGTGGTTGAGCATGGTGTGGTAACTCGTGAGTGGTGTAGTACATGGTGGGTGATGTGGTTGTGCATGGTGTGGTAACTCGTGAATGGTGTGGTACATGGTGGGTGATGTGGTTGAGTAAGGTGGGTAACTCGTGAGTGGTGTAGTACATGGTGGGTGATGTGGTTGTGCATGGTGTGGTAACTCGTGAATGGTGTGGTACATGGTGGGTGATGTGGTTGAGCATGGTGTGGTAACTCGTGAGTGGTGTAGTACATGGCGGGTGATGTGGTTGTGCATGGTGTGGTAACTCGTGAGTGGTGTGGTACATGGTGGGTGATGTGGTTGTGCATGGTGTGGTAACTCGTGAGTGGTGTGGTACATGGTGGGTGATGTGGTTGAGCATGGTGTGGTAACAGATGGTGCAGACATTTGGTAGTAGGCTGCAAATGGTGCTGTGGCAAACAGGAGACGGAGATGTTATGTAGTGGTCATTGCCTTGGGTGGTAGATGACAGAGTGTGGGTATTTAATGGGTGATGAAGTAATTGATAGATGGTGTGGTAGTTAACCGAGATAATTAGGAGGAAGTGTGGTAATTAGCAAATAATGCGGTAGATACTTGAGCGACTGGCAGTTACAAGGTCCTAGAGTGGGTAGTCCTGGAGTAATGGGTTGTTGGAAGGTTAACGTAGTAATTTGTTTATGACGTGGTAGGTGGATGGTAATGTGGCAGTAATGAAGAGCGATATGGTAGACAGCACGTGAGTTTTGAGTACATTAGTAAATACTTTAGCTTTTATTGTTAGTGGGTAATACAGCTGGTGGCTGCCTTGAAGTTCTTAACAGTGAACGGCGTCTGCCGTGCCCTTGTGGCTGTAGTGCTCCCTGTTGTGAGCAATGAGGGTGTGACTGTACTGTTGAATGAACAGGACAATGGTCGTGACGATGTTAGTGAAGATTATCCCGCTGATAGAGCCCAGTGTGCAAACAACTGCTGCTTGTCTGTTTGTAGTTTGTGTGACAGATAGTGGTTTAATGGGAAGGGTAATGGCTGTATGCTAGGTGTTAGTAGTATCTTTTCCTTTAGTGTGTGTAACGTTTGTGGTTAGTGAGAAGTGTTGTTAGTAGTTCAGGAGGCAGTGACTGGATGTCTGGTAGCTCGTGGTTTGTGGTAGTCGGGGTGTTAGTGTGATATATTTGAACTATACAGCTGTGTGTTGATAAAAGATGATGATTTCAAGTGTTTTCATAGATACATTTCACTAAGTTCAATAATCTTTTTCAGTACAAATTACGAGCAAACTAAGCAACAGGTGCATGTTAGAGAAGTAAGGTGGATAATAGACATATAAACATCAAAAACAATCTCTCATAATATTGTTATCTTAACGATATGTGATGAGGGTTCTGGCGCAGGGTAGGTGGGTGTTAGGGTGGGTATAGATGTTGGGTGAATGGGCTAGGGAGGGAGGGTGCAGGAGCCTGGGTAGGAGGGTGGGTAGAAGAGCGGACGTGGCACGTGTTGGCCCTTCAGATGGTACCGATATTGAGGGCCACTAGGGAGGCGTCAGGTCCCGCGGGGCCAACAGCCAGGCCCAGCCCGTCATCATCACAGTCCTCGGGGAAATATCTCGGATTAGTTGTGACTCAAACACGCTCATGGGACCATGATGATAATGATGCACAAATATCAGGATAACATAAGAAATGAAAGTTAGGTCGTTTTTAAACACTGCTTGATGAAGTACTGATGTATGCAGCCCCGTGGTTACGGTAAACACGAAGCGAGTTCAAACGGTGACCTATGGATGGCGGTCGAGCTGTGAATAGCCTTCATTACTAGCGGGGCTGACCACAGGGGTCAGTAGTGGGCGCCCTGGGGGTCAGCTGACCACAAGTATTGTCCCAACAACTGGCCACGTGCCCGAGTTCTCCACGTGCCAGGAATACCCCTCTCGAAGAAAGGAACTGCCTGTTGATTATCTCCGCTGTTTACATCTGAAATCCTCTGGAAGTTCAAAGCCGAGAATATGTGAACGTGACGCAGCAGAACCACAGCAAGAAACCTCACGGTACACTGGTAGTGTACAGGAGGAAACAACAGACCAGTGAATTGCTTAATGGATGACATGAAGACTTCCGACTTCATTGTGCACAAGGCGACAAATATCTTTACTGTGATTTTACCAGTGTTTCTGGTTCTGTTGATGATCTGCAGTGATAGCGGCGTCCAAGGGGCCTATGATGTGAATCTGTGAAGAACTCTTCGAAATAATCAAGCTGGTAGCATAAGGAACCTGCTCGTATGAACAGATGTTGTTGCTCGTTCTGATATTTGATGTCGCGTAACGGTGTTGAATTGTCAGTGTCACAGATTCTGAGCCTGTGACCTGCGTGAGAAGAGAAAGCCCTCCAGATGTTCAACCCCACACTCAAAATGGCCTTATCTTAAACACTGTATCCATTCCATCCCCGAGGTAATTGTTCACTCAGAGGACCTCATTCTGCTGCAAAGACCACCATCTGGCCTCGAATATTCCATGAATTTCATATCAATCTCTTGCCAACTCAATTTTCTTTAGGTATTCAGTGATGATAGTGAAGAGATGTATCTTGCATCTTATTCATATATTCAGTTTGTCTTCATAGGATTATGGAAAGACCCTGAATGAAAAAAATTTGTCCTTACTTAGAAAACTAATTTCATCAGGGGCCTACGGACCCAGAGGAGGCGTACTCTACAACAATCATCTTCATTCGTATTTCAGGTGTTTACGGATGATGCATGAAAGCCACAGTTTCTATTGCGTCGTCGGCTTCTGCCCTGCAGCCTATACTGGGGCTCGTCATCCTGTATATACATTATTCATTAAGGCAATTGGCATAAACTGTGTATTGTGTAGATTTTATCCAATCTCAAGAGATTCCCCTCAAATTCTTATTCTAAAACTTACTGTGTAAAACATGCTTTTCTAAGATGTTAGGAATCAAACCACCTCTCAAAGTTATCAACGTTTAGGATCATGCAAAGGAAGTATTACTTCACTGTATGGAAGGTTCTTGCTTGATATGTTACTTCTCATATCAGTTTGATTCCTACACCGGCAACAGGTCGTGTGGCTGTGGTCAGTCACGAAGGTCACTAAAGATGTCTGCGGTGGATTGGCTTTTAGTGTCAGTGATCGGCTGGTTTCTGGTTTCCAGAGATGATCTGACCACAAACCTCCAGTGGTGGCCGACCCCTAACCTTCAGTGGTGGCCGACCACTGACCTCCAGTGACACTTTGGCTTCAGACTTCCATTTGTGGAAGGCTTTAAACCTTCACTGTTGGTCGACTTCTGACCGCCAGTAGCTACTCGGCTTCATACCACCTGATAGGGTCAGGCCTCTGACCTCTAGTGGCAGATAGACCACTGACAATCAGTGATGAATCGACATCTGACCCTCAGTGAGGGCACAGTCTCTGACCTTCACTGACAACTTGGTTTCAAGACAGTTGTAATGGCCTAGTTTTCTAGCTTCCAGTAATGGGCTTGCATTAATGCGATTAGTTAAGCAGGAGGGGAAGTGGGAAGAAGAAATGCATAGTGTGTTAAAAGTTCCTTGGTTGTCTGTCTCTTCAAAGATCTTGAATGAGATACAAAAATCTTAAGAAATTAGTTCTCATGTCTCTCTCCACTGTATTTGGTAGAACGATCATCCAACAAGAAATGAACTTCAAATTCAATAATCCAGCTATAATGGAGGTGTAATTGCGTAACACAAACAACTGAAGACACAGCCATTACCTACCACCTCCTCCAGTGCCGCAAGTTAACCAAGATATTCGGTCGTCTCAAAAGGGGACGGCGGGGACACAGGGCCAATTATCCGTTACTTCCTCGGTCACAGTCTGAGAGGGGACGACATAATTTTTTCCCAATGTGTGGTCTTTGTTTCCGTACTCCCTCGGGCCCTGTGGTCATTCCGAGGGGACAGTAGGATGCATTAAAAGATAAATCAGGCCAACTTGGCGTTCCTGGTCCACGCTACTTGTTCTCGAGTTCTTACTGTCACAATCTCGGATATTCTTTCCGTAGTTAGGCCTTCACTCTCTGCCTTTTGCTAGTCTCTAGCTCTTGTACCGAGTTATGGTAACGTGTAGTGTAGACTGAAATGGAATGAAACAATCTCTGTTCGTAAAGTCACATTTATGGTTATCTAATTTGTTCTTAGAGATATCAAAGCATTACAATAAATACTCTACTCTTCTTTTTTTTTCTCTCCTCAGTTTTATATCTATTCTTAATTTTTCTATGTACTTCATTTTTCTGCCTGTCTGCAACGTATACACGATAAGTACATTTGAATGAGGCCGCAGCCAAAGTGGTATATCATATGACAATGGAATATTTCTGTTGATACAGAGGAGATATTTATGAGAACTGCAGTGAACAAAGTGCAGAGGGAGACCAAAGTGAGATGGAAGGATGGAATGAAAATGGTTGAGTTATCGGGGCCTAAACATGCAGGAGGATGAAATGCGTGCACAGGATAGAATGAAATGGAAATATGCGGCATACAGGGGACGACGTGCTGTCAGTTTACTGAACCAATGTATGTGAAGCAGCCGAGGAAAACCATGGAAAGGTCTGTGGGACCTGGATACTGTGGATAAACTGTGGTATCGGTGCACTGCACGTGACATCTAGAGAATGGATGTGAGCGAATGTGGTCTTTCTTTGTCTGTTCCTGCTCCTTCCTCGCTGACGCGGGAAACACCGATCAAGTATGAGAAAAATAAATGAAATTCTTTGTGTGTAATCAATCACCATGGACGATGTAAAGTCTGAATGAAATAAATGAATCTCGATGTGCTTTCCTTTACATCATTATCATGGATATCCTCCCATCATCTTCCTTCGTTTCTTAACCCTTTCTACCTATTCTCTCGTCTTTCACTTCCCTTTCTCTCCAGTTATTATTTTTCCGTCTCACCCCCCCCCCCCCCCCCCATCCTCTCACTCCTCTCCCACCCCATCTTAATGGGTTGTTCCTCCCCCACCGTGGCCAATGGGGAGACTCGTGTAGGGGAGACGGCAAATGGGCAAATGATGTACCCGCCGTGAGAATCGATGCTCGCCGACTCAAATCGACAACTCAAGAGACGATCAACGTTGTCGTCCTAGAACCAGTGACCCTGTTACTAGCTGCCTCTTCATCCCTCTCTCAGAAACGTCCCGAAGGTCCAGGATTTTTGTTTTTTCTTATACATATGTACTCCGAAAATCCAAGTGAATCCGAGATGTGGATGGAAATATACACCACATAACCCTCCACAATAAATAGGATGTGAACGCGCGGTTAACCAACCATGGGAGGACAAAAATAACCAGCCGTAAGAATTACTCGATTCTGAAGCAGTAACGATGACTTAATGTTTATTAGGGGCGGCCATGGCTGGGTTATTGCCCTGGGAGTAGAATCCAACCCCACGACGAACACTGCTCACTGCCAATGACTCCATTAAAAAGACAAAAAAAAAATCTCTAAAAGTAATTGAATGGAACAAAATAGAAAAAAAATATCTGAGTACTTAATATCGGATGACAATATTACCCCATATAGTTACCATCAGCATAGGAGGAGGAGGAGGATGAATATATGAATTGTGTAGGCGCAGAGATGCCAAATATTTGTGAAGGGAGGGGAGTGGCATCCAGCCCGGTACGTATATAATATGGTTTGGCTAATATGTCACGGCTGATTAGTTCTGACCAATTCTCACACCAATAATTTTCTCTTTTCATTCTTATGAAGACATGGCTGGAAATAACCAGAGGGAGAGGGATGATAAATGGAGTGAGTGTGGGATACTGATAAAAGATGATGCGTGAAATGAATGATAGAAAAACAAAGGTAAGTGAAGGAAAGCTAGCAGTCAAAATGATGATCTTCATCGCTTATAAAAGTTTTCAGTAAATTTAACAAGGAAATGTAAATATGATGTTAATACAACATTGATGATGATAATAATGATAGTTACTAGAAAATAATGAAAGTACTACTACTGCTTTTGCCGATAATAATAATAAATAATAATAATAATAATAATAATAATAATAATAATAATAATATTCTATATACAGTCATTTCTACGGTCTGTGCAAGGTAGTATCAGGACATTTGCACACATCTGCCGGTACTCTTCAGCCGTCATGTATAACGAACCAAAACTAGAGCCGTCATCACGAGCCAAACCCTACAGACTAATCCATGGTTTACCTTGACTGCTTCATATGCTACGGTTCTGCCCATTTACCGAAATGCATGAAGTATACCATACCATCAAGTATCCCATGCATGCTTTCCACCCTCTTGAATTTCCAGGCCCCGATACCCCAAAGCCTCCTTCAGTCCATCCTTATATCTCCTTCCTTGTCATCCCCTCGCCCCTTCTCCATACCCTCTTAACGCACACACAAGATCCTCTTAGTCGGTTTTCCTTAGGATGCCCTAATAATATATGTCCGAACTATTTATGTACACCCTGGTCAGCCACCTACGTCATACTTTGCTGAACATCTCTTCAGTCTCCTCCACTCCTGCATGCAGGGCCCAAGACTCCCATCTATACAAGCTACAAGGATAATTATGTCTTCAAGCACACTAATATTTGTCCTGACAGACACACTCGACACACTTTTCAGTACAATCAGGACCTCAGCCCCTTCTCCTACCCTATGAATCACTTCACCTCACTTGGTTCCATCTGCTGCCAAATCCAATCCCAGGTACATAAAGCACGCCTCTTCCTCCAGGTTCTCCTCATTCTTAAACCATCCTGCCTCACCCTCACGCTGCACCTCAATTCCTCAGTTTCCTCTTTTCACACATCTTCCCAAACTCTAGAGCTTCTGCATGGAATCTTCCATCTGCCACATTATTCTTTCTTGTTCTACTGACACTATTCACCTCTAACAAGAAAAAAAAAAAATCTTACTCTGATGTTTCCGATACTCGCTCACCCCAGATGTCATTTCACCTCTTTTTCAGCTCTCATACCTCAATTTTCGCCTTTCAATTATTCTCACTATATTTCTATATAGATGCAATCTTCCTTCTTTCTTTCACTAGCGATTTACTTTTCTCATTCCACCACTCACTCAGCTTTCTTGTGAGTCTACAAAACACTTTCCATAAGCATTTCTTGTGAGTCTACAAAACACCTTCCATAAGCAACATGCTTTACAACACAAATGAGCACTGTTTCATTTAGTACCTTTGACTTTCTTAGTTTCATTCACTCTCACACGATGCCATTCCTCATTCATTTTCTCTTATATCCTCTAAACACAGATGCCATTTCCAAGGTCACTCATTTTTACTTCTTTTACTAATAACTCAACTTCTCTCTCCGTAAGGCAAGATCCGCTGGTGATATCTTTTCCTGTCTTACTAATGTCTGGCAATCATCCTTGAAAGATTTGGGGGAATCCTGTGTAGCTGCCCTTGATATAACCAAAGTTTTTGACATGGTGTGGCATCGAGGTCTCATCTCTAAAGCTCCCCTCTTTTGGCTTGCCTCCCTCACTTTGCGTTGTTGATGGATCTGCCTCTGCCCCTTTCTCCATCAACGACAGTGTCCATCAAGGTTCTCTCCTGTCTCCCATTTTTTCTGCTTTTTATAATGATTTTCTTTCTTCTACAAATACCCAAATGCACTCATACGCTGAAGACTCGACACCATTCTTCTACATCCTTCAATTCTATTCCATGTCTCGCTCTATCTGCATCTTTAGTAAACTTCGACTAGGACAGGATTTTTCAGTGGGGTACACGAAATATGGATAATCTTAATGCCTCCAAGATCCAGTTTCCTGCCCATCTCTCTATCGGATATTCCTCACAACTTCTCTCTCTACAACGGTTCTGTAATTCCACCTCTTGACCCTATGAACATAGTATTACTGTAACATCTACACTATCTTGGAAACCCTACATTAGGGAAATAACGAAGTCTGCCACTAAGAATCTGGGAGCTCTATTTATCTGTCGGAATCTCTTTTCCATCGAGCAGTTGCTCTGTTTATACAAAGGACTGTTCCGTCCTTGTATGGACTACTGCTCTTGTATCAAGGTAGGCTCTAGCTCTTCATCTTTACTTGACACAGTGGAGTCGAAAGCGGTCCGACATATAAACTCTCCCAGGCTAACTTTAAAACTTTACTCACTTGCCCTATACCGCAATGTTAGTTCACAATGCTTCTACAGGTATTACTTATTTTTTTTTTCCCCGAGAGCTGGCTCCTTGTGTACCCTTACCATTAAGCAGACCATGCAATACTAGGCAAGCTGCTCCGTCACATAATTACTGTATAGCCGTTGGCTGTTTTGATGAATGTTTCTTTCCTTATACCTCGAAGCTTTGGAACTCTCTACCCTCCCATGTCTTTCCCAATAACTCTGACCTGGCAATTTTCAAAGGTCAAGTGCTTCCCACCCTCTAAAATTCGTAAATACCTTTCCTAGTCTCTTCTTTTTCCCTTTCTTTGACCTCTTTATTTTGCATTTAAAGCCCGGCCTTCAAGTGGACTTTAGTCCGTGACTGGAGCCTCCCACATAAAAAAAAAAAAAAAAAGCCTCCTCCAAAAACACTACAATCTTTCACACTCGCCCCCACTAAGAAATAATCGGATATTCCACCACTCTTGGCACTTTTCCGCCCCCCGAAAAAAAGTTTCTCGTGCATGCCTTCCAGTAAGCACATAAAGCAATAATACCCGTTGGCCCTTGACCCTACTCATGCATGTATACTGATATTTGCAATTTCCTTTCCTTGAATAGCGTATTCCCATTCTCAATCCTCATATATATATATATATATATATATATATATATATATATATATATATATATATATATATATATATATATCCCGTGGACAGGGGAGAAAGAACACTTCCTACGTATTCCCTGAGTGTCGTAGAAGGCAACTTGTATAGAAGGGGAGGGAGCATGAGCATTCATTTGTTCTTGGCTCTACCTTATCAACGCAGGAAATGGCAAATATGTAATATATATATATATATATATATATATATATATATATATATATATATATATATATATATATATATATATTCTTTTTTTTTCTTGCTTTGTCGCTGTCTCCCGCGTTTGCGAGGTAGCGCAAGGAAACAGACGAAAGAAATGGCCCATCCCACCCCCATACACATGTATATACATACGTCCACACACGCAAATATACATACCTACACAGCTTTCCATGGTTTACCCCAGACGCTTCACATGCCCTGATTCAATCCACTGACAGCACTTCAACCCCGGTATACCACATCGATCCAGTTCACTTTATTCCTTGCCCTCCTTTCACCCTCCTGCATGTTCAGGCCCCGATCACACAAACTCTTTTTCACTCCATCTTTCCACCTCCAATTTGGTCTCCCACTTCTCCTCGTTCCCTCCACCTCCGACACATATATCCTCTTGGTCAATCTTTCCTCACTCATTCTCTCCATGTGCCCAAACCATTTCAAAACACCCTCTTCTGCTCTCTCAACCACGCTCTTTTTATTTCCACACATCTCTCTTACCCTTACGTTACTTACTCGATCAAACCACCTCACACCACACATTGTCCTCAAACATCTCATTTCCAGCACATCCATCCTCCTGCGCACAACTCTATCCATAGCCCACGCCTCGCAACCATACAACATTGTTGGAACCACTATTCCTTCAAACATACCCATTTTTGCTTTCCGAGATAATGTTCTCGACTTCCACACATTCTTCAAGGCTCCCAGAATTTTCGCCCCCTCCCCCACCCTATGATCCACTTCCGCTTCCATGGTTTCATCCGCTGCCAGATCCACTCCCAGATATCTAAAACACTTTACTTCCTCCAGCTTTTCTCCATTCAAACTTACCTCCCAACTGACTTGACCCTCAACCCTACTGTACCTAATAACCTTGCTTTTCTTATTCACATTTACTCTTAACTTTCTTCTTTCACACACTTTACCAAACTCAGTCACCAGCTTCTGCAGTTTCTCACATGAATCAGCCACCAGCGCTGTATCATCAGCGAACAACAACTGACTCACTTCCCAAGCTCTCTCATCCCCAACAGACTTCATACTTGCCCCTCTTTCCAAAACTCTTGCATTCACCTCCCTAACAACCCCATCCATAAACAAATTAAACAACAATGGAGACATTACACACCCCTGCCGCAAACCTACATTCACTGAGAACCAATCACTTTCCTCTCTTCCTACACGTACACACGCCTTACATCCTCGATAAAAACTTTTCACTGCTTCTAACAACTTGCCTCCCACACCATATATTCTCAATACCTTCCATAGAGCATCTCTATCAACTCTATCATATGCCTTCTCCAGATCCATAAATGCTACATACAAATCCATTTGCTTTTCTAAGTATTTCTCACGTACATTCGTCAAAGCAAACACCTGATCCACACATCCTCTACCACTTCTGAAACCACACTGCTCTTCCCCAATCTGATGCTCTGTACATGCCTTCACCCTCTCAATCAATACCCTCCCATATAATTTACCAGGAATAATATATATATATATATATATATATATATATATATATATATATATATATATATATATATATATATATATATATATATGACAGCTATGCAAATGATTATGAAAAAATCTTATTATTACTATTATCATTACTATTATTATTATTATCATTATTATTATTATTATTTAGAATTACCACTAATTATCATTACTGGCCAATGATCGTTATTAGTTATAAGTTAATGGAAGAGATGAGTGAAGAGAGACTGACCAAAAAGATTAAAAACGATTGAAGCTTCAGAAATGGAGAGAAGGAATAGAAGGGGGAACCGAGGAGAGAATGGAAGGACTGGAGTAAGCTCTGGGTGATCGGGACGTGAACAGACAGAAAAACAGAGACATGCAGTGAACAGAATGCAAAGGAACACAAGGATATTCCCTGAGTAACAGACACTGGGCCTTTTTTTTGAGGAAAGGATAAGAAGAATGTTTGTCAAAGAACTGGCAGATGTGGTGCGAGTGAAAGGGAGGGGAAGAACCGAGATGAAAGGATGGAGTGAAGGAGGCTTTAAGGTGGCCGGTGGCCTGAACATTCGGGAGGGTGAGAGGCGTGCATAGGATACAGCAAAGTGGGACGATGTGGCATATGGGAAGGAAAGTGAAGGGTCTACAGAAATGGGAATCAGCGTTTGTAGTGTTGTGGGGATGGGCGATGCCCAGAGTGAAGACGGGAAAGCGTAACTCGTGTATGTCTGATGAGCGTGGTTTCAGATGGGTGTATGTCTGGTGGGCTGGAGTTTAACATTTAGTAGGAAGGGTGGATGTTTGGTGCTTGTCGGGTCATCTCGGTGTGCTTACGTTTTATCAGTGTTATTATTGTTGTGGGTGAGGAAATCTGAGAGTATAGGTTGCTTGAAGTGTGAGGCAGGGATAAGCTTTCAATTTCTATTTTGAGGTCGGTGCTCACTAATGGAGAAGAGGTTTTGATGCAAAGGGTCTTGTGATGAGACTGGACCGCACTGAAAGGAACATTTTCAACTATGTATGTGATGAGTGTTTATGGTTGCTAGGCAGCCAGTTATGATTATGGTTGCCTTATGTGGTTCGCAGCTTTGTTATATTTGCTCTTGAGAAGGTGGATCACTATCTCCCTGGATCGTAGTGTAGGGTGGAATGGGATCAATTATTTGTAGAGAATACTAAGTGATTTTTTTGCTTGTCCAGTTAAGAGTCCTGAGGGCGTTTAATGTGTATGGTGATGTTTGTGGCATGGGGAGCAAATTTCATGTGTGTGTAGTATATGATGCCTAGAAACGCTGGTGTTCTGGGGAGTGGGGATGATTTTCTATTCAAGGTGACTGGATGGTGCAGGTGGAATTAGCGTTGAATAATTCTCCTCTGACTGAGCCATTGTTCAAATCGTGCAGTGTATTGCTGTATGTTTGTCGTTGCTACATTGGTGTTAGAGTATTGTGGAGTGATTGTAAGGTCGTCTGCATATGAGAGGACCTTCGTATTGTGGTTTACTGGAGGTAATAGTGAGTCATGTAAAGAGAGATTTTTTGTTGTTGTGGAGAGTGGTGTCAAGTGTCACTTGTATGAGGTGTAGGAATACAGCGTCAAATGTTTTGTTGATGGCTGTTGACGGCTATCACCACAAACATTGTGTAAGAAAGTGGGTTGTGGTTGGTTGAAGCCATCTAGGATATGATGGGTGAGGTGTGTGTAGGTGAGCGGATGGATCTGAAACTACGTTGTGTAGAGGAGAGTGGGACGTTTTGCTTGACTGGTTTACCCCAGACGCTTCACATGCCCTGGTTCATGTATATATATATATATATATATATATATATATATATATATATATATATATATCCTACAAACAATTCTTCCGCTCTACTTTACCCTACGCCTCACCAGCCTGGTCTTTCGTCCTCTCGAAAGCAAGTATAACAAGCTACAGACGCAATAAACTAGTGCACTTAGAACAATCCCTGGCCCTTCACCTACGCCATGTAGCAGAGATCCTCCCGGTCCCACCTCAACATGCTAGGCACTCAGTCCTATGCAAAAGCAATAGATTCCTCCTACCTAGATTACTCCACAACTAACCACCGACCCCAAGTGCTTCAGCAACCTCAACTCACAGTTCCCGAACACCCCGACAGTGAAAACAGTGACAAAACAAATACACTCTAAAATGACCAGAAAAGCAAAAAATTACCAACCTCACAACTAAGTTTTAACCTCCAACCCACTAGACATACACCCATCAGAAGACAAGTCCCACTTTCCTGTCTACACGCTGGGCATCAACCAACACTACAAACACCGTTTCATCATATCCCAAGACCCCTCATGCTCTAGATGCAAGTACCACAACGAAGGCACCGAGAACTTACGACTCATCTGCCCTGTGCTCCCTGCACGTAGACACACACGCATGACTAAACTTGATAACCTATGGGCCCGATCATTGGACGAGGACGGCTTCCTGAGCGCTGCAGGAGCCTCATAAAGATGCAAGGTGCTCATGGAGCAGGAAGTATATTATATATATATATATATATATATATATATATATATATATATATATATATAGTGTACTTTTTTTCTTTTTTTTTTCCAAAAGAAGGAACAGAGAAGAGGGCCAGGTGAGGATATTCCCTCAAAGGCCCAGTCCTCTGTTCTTAACGCTACCTCGCTATCGCGGGAAATAGCGAATAGTATGAAAAAAAAAAAAAAAAAAAAATATATATATATATATATATATATATATATATATATATATATATATAAAGTTTTACATAATACCACGACATATATAAAACCACATTTACATATAAAGCTCCTCCTAATAATAGCACAAACGTGAGGGGAATAGCATTATTACAACCGCACGCACGGTATCTTGCGTGTGGTCTAAACACATCATTCTTAAAATTCTATTAAACCACCATCACAGGTAACCACAAGACCATATATCAACAGCTGAAAGTGGAAAATGTGGCAACCTGACAATCAAGAGATTAGGAAGATGATAATATGTATAATTAAAACAATAGAACACACAATGGTAAGAGGCGGGAGGATGAGGGAGGAGACAGAGAGGCTTGCGTGATCAAGGTCAGTCATTGTGTTAAAAGCCGACGGCTCTCGCAGGCGGCCTCACCAACCTGATGAGTATTTTGCGTTGGTCGCATTACACGGGATTTCTAAGAATTTCTAGAGTTTTACGCTGCGTTTGTGTGTGTGTGTGTGTGTGTGTACTGATGATGGGTGTTAGTGGAGAAGTTTGGGAAAGACTGCCTGTTAGGCAGGGGGTATGAGAATCATAATGTTCACAGAATGAAAAAAAGAAGCGAGTTATTTAATATGACAAAGGGTTATTGCTATTCATTGTTTCAGTTTCATGTAATAGAATGGGGAAAAAAATATTTAATGCACATGACAAATTTGCGCACATCTGCACATAGCATTTCATTTTGTGCGACATTTGCAAAAGGATATAATACTCTTTTTGATTGCAATACACTAGAAAAAAGAGGAAATAAAAATACGAGCTAAAATGGAATATATATATATATATATATATATATATATATATATATATATATATATATATATATATCTTTTTCTTTCTTTCAAACTATTCGCCATTTCCCGCATTAGCGAGGTAGCGTTAAGAACAGAGGACTGGGCCTTTGAGGGAATACCCTCACCTGGCCCAATTCTCTGTTCCTTCTTTTGGAAAATTAAAAAAAAAAACGAGAAGGGAGGATTTCCAGCCCCCCGCTCCCTCCCCTTTTAGTCGCCTTCTACGACACGCAGGGAATACGTGGGAAGTATTCTTTCTCCCCTATCCCCAGGGATAATATATATATATATATATATATATATATATATATATATATATATATATATATATGATCGCAGGTTGGTGGTGCTCAATGTTTGAAGTCCGGGAGGACAAAATGACAACCTGATTCAGTCATACCTGGAGAGATGTGTTTGCTCTGTGGAGGATCTTTTCTACATAAACCACAGGCAATTGATTTCTTGGGTCTTTGATATCAAAATCCCTATTGGTATGAATATGAGAAGAAAATATTTGATTAATGAAGACGGTGGAACTACGTTATCACATCAACATTTTCATGAAGTTAATAGCTGTTCCATAAGCTGATGGGTCGTTTAATGATTACTCACTCGCGTTATAATGTCTAGTAATGTCTAGTGATAAAGTGACAAACAGACATTATTCAAAACGAGTACGAAGTGACGGCCACATCTTTGTCTTTATAATTACAAATGTTTCGTAACGAAAATCCTGCCACAGCTACAAAGAATTAACGCTCTTGTGACAGAGAGCAAATATGGGCGTGTAATAGTGTGCAGTGCGTGAACGGTGGACCAAGAGTGTAGAGTGTAAGTAGTGGGCCAAGCGTGTGGAAGTGTTTAGCATGAAGGGTGGACCAAATGTGTGGGAGTGTATGAAAGTGATGGACCAAGTTTGTAGCGCGTGAATGGTGGGCCAAACGTATGGGATTGTATATTGTGTGAGCAGGAGGCAAAGTGTGGGGGAGTGTGTGAAAGTGATGGACCAAGTTTGTAGCGTGTGAATGGTGGGCCAAACGTATGGGATTGTGTATTGTGTGAGCAAGAGGAAAAGTGTGTGAGCAGGAAGCAAAGTGTGTGGGAGTGTGCAGTGTGTGAGCAAGAGGCAAAGTGTGTGGCAGTGTGTAGTGTGCGGGCAGGAAGCCAAGTGTGTGGGAGTGTGCAGCGTGTGAGCTGGAGGCCAAGTGTGGCAACTCCTCGAGACTCATTCTGTTACTCCCAGTCTCCTCACTCGCAGGTAGGCGCCAACGCACGAAAGTACATATGTATCTCTTCTGATAATGTGGTTAAGAATATACGAATATACAGAAACTAAGACGGGTAACTGGATTGTATAGAAACTAAGACGGGTAACTGCGTTTTCACTGGGTTTTTATGTCTTTGTATAAAATAAAATACAAGTCTGTTCGTAATAAAATCACCAGAGGTGGGAGAGACCCAATGGTGAACACAGTCATTCTAATCTAAATTCTTGAAGCGTATTTGTGGACTGAGGAACCTTACAAAGCTCAGAAGTGTACATTATGCAGGTGGAAATAACCAAGATACCTTGCTGGCGATAAACCATATTCGCACACTAAACCATACATTTACTGTCAACTGCTCGTTTTACTCACATTTTTCTATTATGTACGTGGCTCTTATGACGGGAGTCAATACCTTCCTGTGCCAGCCAAGAAGAGCGAGCCTACCTCTTAAAACACTATCTTACATCCACATTAAGAGGCCTCAGCAGACACTTTGCATACAAAAAAGAAAACAGTTACCATGCAGGTGTAGACCTCACACATCGTTTAGGTGTAGGCGATTGATAAGAACCTCAACAATGAACTAGGGTTTGACGTGGATGATCTTAGCAATAACTTGACGGAACAGAAAAACAGCAAACTGTATCTAGAGACTAATCTCTAGGTCTGAACCCGACTGACGGAAAGAAAAGCTGAAGAGAAATTCAGTCATCATAGTCGCGCAGATGGCTAAGTAAACATGATAATATACTAGTCTGAATTATGTGGGACTGATAACTTCACAAGTACACGAAACTGTTGAGAGAGACAAGGAACACAGCCATGGAAGAGGAGACGTGAGCGGGCGGGCAGGAGCTACCCGGGCTAGCGAGAGGGCGACTGAACTAGACGGGCTGGAACGAGTTGGGCCAGAGAGACGGCCGAGATAAGCAAGCTGGTCCAAAGACACTTGGCTATGGGATCTGGATGGAGTCAGATAGAGAGAGGTTGCATAACTCGGTTGATGACTTGTAGAATACGTTTTCTTTTAAGTTCCAGAGAAGGAAAATATTTAAGATGCATTAATTGCTCTATTATTGCTTATCAAAATTATCTAAAAATGAGAATCCTGTTTTTCACGGATAGTTGAAAATTACAAGCTAATTCCCCTTGCTCTCAAAAGAGGATTGGTAAATACTTATGAAATTTAGCTGATCTCATTTCGATTTTCATCTAAATCTGTTACTGATTAGCTTAATCATTGTGTAGATAAGTTTCTCATCTTTCTTCAAATCACCACAACAAGAGGGTGCTGTATGGCGTGTGTATTGTTTATAATGATTAAGAGAATGACCACCGCGTGATCCTCTAATACTCCCGTAAGTCTATAATATCCCAATTAAATGGTCAGTCGGGATGTTCCAGTCGATGATGTCCGGCTTTGGGTAAATCCGGGTGGTCTGTCGGAGAGAATTTACTCTGGCTTAACCCGATCCAGTACAAGCTTACCAGGGCATTAATCACAATCCGGGAGGATTTGATCGAGACCATCAACATGGTCGAGGGGAAGGGAAAGATTAAGAAGCTCCTAGATCACTGGAACTACAGCTCACTGGACAGGATTTAATGCCTCTCTCGGACTGTATGGCGGATTAACCAGATTTTTCCATCACCATATAGTTCTGACTCTGAGAGGGGGCCTTAGTTTACCATAGCCGTGGAAAGCCTTCACAACCTCTGTCCTGTGACACAACTACTCCATCCAGCACCTCAACTCTCCTGGAGTGAGCTGAAAAAAGAACAAAACCTATTCTGATGTGAGGTCTTCTGATAATACTGGGTGTTCTTGGGATTTTCTTAATTATTCATGAAGTGTTTATGATTTCTGTGGATACGCTTTAGGTAGTGGGTAAACGATTCTTTCACTTGCTACTTTTCACATTTAGAGGAAGGTTTTCCATGACTATCTTTTAAAAATATATTGGCTCGTTTTTTTCCCCTTTGATTTCCTCAAAGTTACATCACGTTTTTCAGGATCTTTGTCTAAATATGGCTTGTAAGAATCACTGAGGTAGTAAACAGGACGGAAGCCAACTTACGACTAAAATAATCAAAGAGGTAAGTAGTTCATCCGTGGAAGAACCCAGTTAGCGTTAATGCCAGTCAATTCTAGGAACGGACCATCCTTCAGCACCTTACAGCATAAGGAAGGACGAAGAGCAAATGGTTTTCCCAAGCCTAGCTAAGGCTAGCGATTGGTTCTCATCACCACAGGAGACTAAAAACTTTAAACGAACTATACTACATACGTAATTCGAGTAAGATAATAAACCAACCATTTTTACTTAATTCATATTACAGGAATTTGGACTTGTAATTACACACAGCCAAAGTATACATGATTTTATGGGACTGAAGGAGATAAGGAGGCAGTGGAGTCGGTTAGAGGATACATATATAGTGGTAATGCAAATGATGTCCCTATAAAGGAAGAATTTAATCTATTGATTCACTAAACGACAATCTCCAAACACAAGGTAAGTCGGAAATGTATGATATATCGTTACACGATCTGAAGCTATTGTTTAACATTGTTACAGATAAAAGCAGAGTAATCCCCTTCTCTGAGGACAAGACAGTCATTTTGCCATTAAGCAGAGAGCTGCTAGCTTGTAATAGCGCCAAGCCAGTCACCGTGAACCACGCACACGTACATGAAAATTACACATCCACGACACCATTCTCATCTACAGACAATGATGACAGGACCTTGTATCTCCTCAAGAACAGAAATATAGGCACCATACCCTACCAAAGACTCTGGTTGTCTAGCATCAGAATAATTCACGGAAACACGCTTTGATACCACATACGGCTACCGGCACGCAACCAAGTACACAATACTTGGCTATGGATATTACTAGGTGACAGCGCTGTTACCTGCAGACATTAAATCCACGGACATGGTAAAAAAAAGACACATACTTAGGAGTCAAATCTACGAACACATGCCACGAATATAAATCTAAAAGTCACAAAATTTGACCAAGACCACACGGACGAACACATACAGTTGATACGAATATATTTTCATTATACATGTACAATTGTCTATGGATATGTTGTACCTCTATAGACTGGATTCTGTGAATGTTATTCATAATCATGCTATGAACACTGGATCTTTTGCAATACCAATAGATCTGCATACACGAACATTTCCCCTGATCTGTAGAGACGATTATGAACATATACATATACGCATACACTCGTGCTTGCCCTTGGGTAACGTATATCCATGTAAACTGTTTACCTTGTACAATCTAGTATGATCAAACTTATGTCCATGTTATTCATAATTATGCCATGAACACTCGATGTTTTGCAATACCAACAGATCTGCATAAACGAACACCTGCCCTGATCTGTAGAGACCACTATGAATATATACGCATACACTCGTGCTTGCCCTTGGATAACGTATATCGAAGTAAACTGTTTCCCTTGTACAATCTAGTATGATCAAACTTATGTCCATGGAGGTAACACAGATCTTGATATTCACAGACCAGCCCAAACAAACACCGATCTAACCAAACATACTTCTGTCCTTGAACGTTACAAGTCAGAATAAGCAAATAGCACTCACTATACTAGAATCATAAAGACCATCAGACATACAGAATCTCATCCTTAAAGAGCACTGCCTTACGTACACATATACTCTTTTTCTTGGATAACAAATACTCATATAAATAAACTTAACTAGGTTAGTGCAGGTTCAAACAATTTTACCTCCTCCAATAGACAGACAGGTACGCGAACATACACCCTTCACACAGTCGAAAAAAAAGGAAACATGAAAAATTTCATCTACATATATGCATGCCAGCGTCCACGGTAAAAATGATAAAAAAAAAAAATGGTTTGAAAGGTATACCCTTTATAGAAGGATCCTGACAAAACATATTCTATAGGAGCCTCATATTTACACAAACACACATTCTATATATATATATATATATATATATATATATATATATATATATATATATAAATATAATATATATATATATATATATATATATATATATATATATATATATAGAGAGAGAGAGAGAGAGAGAGAGAGAGAGAGAGAGAGAGAGAGAGAGAGAGAGAGCCGCATTTATTGAAGACATGACATTTGTTCCGATACAGTTTCGGCTTATCACGCCCTTTCTTAATTTGTAACAATCGAAAAAGAAGCGTTATGGGTCAAAACTGTTTTGGAACAATAGAACCAAAGTCTACAGCAACTTTAGTTTTAACTTCGTGAATTTTCGCGACAGTACGTTGTTCATTATATATATATATATATTATATATATATATATATATATATATATATATATATATATATATATATATATATATGTGTGTGTGTGTGTGTGTCTCGATCAGAATAATTAATTTGTTCATTTCTCACTATTATAACACTGGTTAAATTTCAGAGCTGAAAATGTATCGGATCTATCAGAACATGCTGGTCCTAGCTCACATGTGTGATATCACAATGATTTGTAATTTCTTCATTCAGACAATATTACTTGATGCTAAGGCACTCAAGGCGGGAAGTGCGATTAATCAAGTACTGTCTACTACTGGAGGTAATTAAACTAGAGTCATCAACATCAACGTCACAAATACACATGCAAAAATTGGAGTACTAAGTACATGAATAACTGGCTTTTGGTAGGAATATGCTAACAAATGAACATGTAAGATGAAACTGTCGCCGTTAATTAATCCTGTGTACAAGCTAACCCCTCGTATCTTAATATATATATATATATATATATATATATATATATATATATATATATATATATATATATATATATATATATCCAGGTGAGTGATAATCCCCTGCTGGCTCAACAACAAGACTCACTCATCTTACACGTGTAATATTCCATCATGTTTTGGTTGTAGCGGTAGGCCGTGGTCAGGTCCATGGCCGCCGACGGAGGCCGCAGCCCAAACAGGCCCAAGTTGGAGTGATCCAGCTTGGCGGTTGTAAAGGGGCTCAAGCTGGGGAAAGGCAGGAGCGCCGGCGACGGTGGCGCTGTAGGGGAACACGCGGAACCCGGTGACTCCACTCCGGCAGAGAGGCTGGAGTCGGCACGACACTAGAGAGAGAGCGGGGCACTGACAACACTGGCGCCCGCCGCTGACCGCTACTTCCCGCGGCACTTTTGGCTGTCCCTGACAGTGGGTATACCGCGGTACTCCGGGCGTTATGCTGGGACAGGGCACTGGCGGCCGCCGCCGACCGATACTGCTCGCGGCAGTATTGGCTGTCCCCGACCGCGGGTATATCACGGTACTCCGGAGTTGGTGTTTGGGCAGGACACTACACGGTCACTTGAGCGGTACGCGGGTAACTGTGGGTAACGAGGTACACACGCGGCCACACTGCCGCCGTCACGCTCCCTGGCTCTGGCTTCAGCACCGCGCGGCCTCTGATGTTAGCACTACTCAAGCTTGACCAACTGTGTCCTCCTTATTTGAATATCTTTCCCGCTAAATCACGGTTTCCAGTCGGTGTTGGCCGATTCAGCTGGGATAATTGAGTGTGGCTGGTGGGAGTGGCGCGGACCAATGAGCGAGCAGCATGATCCCGGGGTCCCGCCCCCTGCGCCCAACGTCCCCCGTCGTCGCGCATCATTGGCTCCTGATGCCTGACGTCAGCCCACGTGACCGCCCGGGGCGGGAATCAAGTGTCGTCTGGCGGACTACCATCCCGTAGTCATGGTAACCAGGGCCAGATACGGCACTGCGCGAGCGAGGCAGAGGCACTGTGTGCGAGTGCCACCCCGCCCCCGACAACTGCTACAGCTACCGCTGCTGCCGACGCTGCCTGCGCTGTCCTCGGTCTTTGCAATAGGTTGCCGGCGGCGTGACTCCTGGTCTCGATCTTCCAGATAATGCGACACCAGGCATCAGGGGGTAGGATCATTCTCCCTCTGGTCCCAACCACGCTCCAGTATATCCCTTAGCTTTACGCTGTCCCTATGTTTGAAACCAAGGCTAACAAACTCATCTAGACCGCTCAGTCGTTCTCAATACACCAGGAGACATTTACTTAGTGCGCCGAAACATATAGATATAAATTCTCACACACTAGAACTACTACTTACTGTGCCAGCACATCCTCAATATGCCCATAATCATTAGTCCCATACAGTTCACCTACTCATACAACCATTGAATCCTTAAAACAAAATAGACATGGACAAACTATCAGCGCTAACACGCTCTCTCAACATTACGGACACAAAAACGCTCATCAGAATACTAATATTTTAACAAATATACTACTACTACTACTACTGCTGCTACACACACACACACACACACACACACACTACACACACACACACACACACCAGGACGCCGATACTACCACACTGTTCCATATAACCAGCACGTGCACATTATTACAAACGCATCACAGATCATGACAATGCATACATACGACCACTAATATCAGCACACTTACACATACTAACAAGACCACACTGAAGCATAAACACTGCCCCACTAATCAACAAGCTCACACTGCCTCATAAAACAGCTCATTTATACCACTAAGCAGACATGACCACACGCAACAATACATCCACACTACCACAGATATCAACACGTCCACACCACCACACACACAAAGAGGGCCACGCTACCATATACAATAACACGTCCACTCTACCACACGTATCAACATCACACTACCGCGCACACCAGCACGTCCATACTACCACAAACGACAACACGTCCACCCCACCACACATATCAACACGTCCACTCACCACATACAGCAACACATCCACACTACCACACACATTAATGCGTCCACACTACCACACACAACAGTACGTCCACTCTACTACATACACTAATGCGTCCATACGACCATACACACCAACACCCACACCTCCATGAACACCAAACCCTACACTCTAAAATATACACCAACACATCCGCTTCACTACATGAAAATGGTTCACACTTCCATACCCATGAACACGTTCGACACGAACACACATTACCTCTCCACACTACCACGACATTACACTACAATATAC
The DNA here is from genome assembly GCF_036320965.1 of Panulirus ornatus. Classification (NCBI taxonomy): domain Eukaryota; kingdom Metazoa; phylum Arthropoda; class Malacostraca; order Decapoda; family Palinuridae; genus Panulirus; species Panulirus ornatus. Next base: position 35,611,958 of record NC_092241.1, on the reverse strand, counting down.
ACCAACACACATGCCTGCGCCCTTACATTACTGCATGCAACACGAGACCTACACACACGTAAATCAGTTCATTCTCACTTCCATTCACTCTACATTACACATCTGCACAGCCACATTACTACGCAAGTCATCCTATCCACATTCCCATATATAAAAGCACACATTAATTACCTCACATACCAGTATGGCCAAGGCAGGAACATATCACTCCTAAATACAAGCACGTCTTTACTAGGAATATCAGCACGTCGAACGCTGGCGAGCCCACATTAACAGTTCACATCCATACCAACACGCCCAAATTGCCACCCATACTAGCACGCCTACGTTACCACACATACTAACTCATCCACGTTACCACCCATATTAATACGCCCACAATACGAGCATCACGTCCTCGCTAACACTCACGCCAGCGGGGGGATGAGCCACACACCAACATGCCCACCCTTAACACAACAGCGCTCCCCTCATAATACCACGCACCACGCCTATCACGCATACATCGGCAGTCGTACACATTACACACGTTAGTGAGCCACAGATGCGATGATCCTCACGTATTCCACAACATACAGGACTCTAGGCCAGGAAAAGCTCGTTTGACACTTTCTCGAGGGTCTGTCACAGGACGCAGACACCTATGTAATGCTCAGGTCATCGGTGCAGGCCTCGCCAACCGTCGCGGGTGTTCTGTATCCGATCTCAAGGATAACGGAGTCAGCACAAATCATTACCCATTGATAGGTGTGTTAGTTACTTTTAAGGTTCTTATAAACCTGAAATAGCTACGGAAACTGTGTTTGGGAATAAACTGTGAGGTACGTTAACGCTTTTTTTGAGCTGAATTTAATCTTTTTTTTATTTTTTTTTCAACTCCAAACATCCTTGAGCACAAGGAAAATCTCATCATGCTCTCATATAGTACTGCTTCGTGATCAATGGCAACGGGGTCTCGACAATGATATTGTTATCACGTGAGACGTACTCGGGAATACACCCAACCACTGGCAGCCGTGCCTGTCACCTGTAGGAGGTGGGAGAGAGAACTGAGGGTGGTTGGATACAGAGGATCGATGAGCAGGGAAAAGGAGAGAGAGGGAACCCTTGAAGAGAACCTATACGATTACTGAAAACAATTTCTCATTTTTCATACGTTTAGGAAATGAAGATAGCAAAGCAAGACAACATTATCTTTGCTAGTATTAAAACTCTTGTGATTGATAATAAGGACTATAAATATGTATAAACATTTCCATGACATTTCTGTATGTGGTCAAAATGATCCAGCCAAGCCTGGAATGGCCTCCTTCTTATTCAAACCCTAAACACACCATGTTCACGGCGGCATAGCAAGCAGGGGCTTCAAAGGCGGCGTGGGTTGGAGGGTGATAGAGGCAAGGATGTGCCATCTAGCAGCACCCGGTATGGCGTTTTTTAACGGGGAGATCAAGGGATGATAAGCATAACGTGAGTGTGTGTAATAGAGCTTTCATGGGCCGAAAACTATTACAAACCTCTAGAGGTAGATGGGTTTGCCAAAGGTCCCGCCCTGCATAATTTTATTCAGCCTAAGTAATGTGGAATTAATTCCTGTAATTATCCTGCCTATTGAGGACAGCGTCTGCAAGGTGATGCATCTCGCCAAGAGGAGAGGAGGAGGAGGAGGAGGAGGAGGAGAAAGAGGTGGTAGGTATGAAGTGGAAAGACTACAGTTCCCACCCACTTCTGTGAAAGTGAAGTACCATACTTGAGTTTCTCTCTTTTCCTCTTAGAACGAAATATAAACAACACTTAAAGGTTTTTTTTCGGGGAGAAAAATAAGAATAGAAGAAAACTTTGTTTTAAAGATATCAGAAGCATCTGCAGTAAGATCCACGGCCAAAGGTGGAGTTTTCTTCAAGTTATGAACCAGGTTAAGTTCTAGGTGAGTAGAAGATCCAGTTTAGAGTGAGTCTTGTGCCATTCAGTTCTTTTGCTAGGGTACTGATGTATAGATAACATAGAATATCTGAATTAGAAAGGAATTAAGCACGAAATATTGGATTCAATTCTTATACACTATGAATGCAGTTAGGTTTTTCCAGGTTCAGACTTAGTTAAAATTTTCCTACAAACACTTTTCAGGCTGCAAATTGGCCGGAAGCCTAAACTAACGCACTATTTCTAGTTGCCTATGAAGAAATGTTCCGCCTTAAGGAATTGCATTGGTTATGTGACATTTCACCAGTAAAGTTACTTTCTTGTTAGCCTGAAGATGAATTATACAGGAACATTTGAGAAGGAACGAGTCCAAAGATATTCTTGATTTATTGTACCTACTACAGAAATCCATCCAGACGTGATGGCAAGAGGTACACACATTGTGAGAGGCTTCGTACACATTCGTATCATATAATAGAGAACTAACCGGAAAAGCAAATACTTCGAGAAAGGTTATATAAAAGCGAGAGAGTAAGAATTTGAAGCCTCTCATACCAATTTGTGTATGGCTATAGAAAGGCGAGAGAGGAAGAGTTTGGAGTTTTAGAACCATTCTGAATTACATCGAGTGCTCTTAACGATCTTCTTTTGAGGAACACCATGGATCCCTTTTATGTAGTATCCCTATAATCCCTTGCTTCTTATACTTCTCTATGTTCCCTCGTAATAATAATAACGGTGGAGGTAAAATATCATTTCTTGTCTATCAAGGGTAACATGTCTATTGGAAGAACCTGCCACTGTGAGATAACAGAATCGAGAGAAATGGCCAGAAACGCCCCGCTGGCAACTCGTTAATCCGATATAATGGCCATATTTGTGTATAGTTGAGCGACTCTCAATGGTGAAATAGTTGACCGGATGAAGTTAAGGGACAAAGAGAGGCCCTTAAATGTCTGAAACTCAAAATATATATAAACGTTGTGATTATACTAATAGACTCCCATCTCCGAAAAATAATATCTTCCTTTCGATAACGAACTGACATGTAAGCTAAACAAATCAACTGTCCCATTTGGAAGCCTGTAAAGTAACAGTGATGTTCCATTCGTTGCAGGAAACTATAGGGAACCCCGTGCTTGGCGGTAGGCTGCTCCCTAAGGACCACCTGGAACATATGTCACTTTCTGCTTCGTGTGTTGTGTCCCTGAGCTGACCACTGTTGCCATCTGCTGCTTGTGGGAATACCTATATTTGAATTCTGTGGCTAATATTATTATTATTATTATCATTATTATTATTATTATCATCATCATCATCATTATTATTATCATCATTATTATTACTATTGGTATTATCAAACTGGTATGACTAATCCGTTCATATTTTTGGTAATTTCACCATTAGGATTATCAATAAAATCTTTATTGCTAATTATATTCAGAATTCTTCTCTCCCGGATTAAAGTGTGCATTACACATCGCATAAGTGTAAATGCGTTTGGAACCATTTACTCAATGTTCCCATTTGCATATGAATATGTGTTCTGGCTCAAACAACTGTAAACACTCACATACATAAGCATACACATACATATGGACACACACAAGAAATCGAACAGAAAACGGGTTAAAAAAAAAAAAAGACATGAAGAAGCATTCTTAAAGTACAAAAGTATTGGATGACTGGAATAAACTAAATAAAATCATCAACGCTGATTGGTATTTAAAGATGCTGTGTGATAAAGTTCATAAGCGTAGAACTCCGTGGCCTCGTAATACTCAAAAGGCGGGGCCTCACGAGCGTAGAACTTTCTAGCCCCGTAAAGATCAAGAGATGAGGCCACACAAGTGTAAAACTCCCTAGCCCCATAAAAATCAAGAGAGAGAGCCTCACGGGAGTAGAACTCCCTAGCCCTTTAAAGATCAAGAGAGGGGGAGATGGGGCCTCACGAGAGTAGAACTCCCTAGCCCCGTAAAGATCAAGAGATGTAGCCTCACGAGAACAGAACTCCCTGGCTCCGGACCGCTCTAGAAGACAACTACACACGACCTCAAAAACAGTTAAACTGACAGACAAAGAAACATATGGAAGTAAACAAACAAACAAAACACAGACTACTACATTACGCGCGTGCGTACGCACATAAAGTCACTCATTTGTAAACATAGTCTCTCTCTCTCTCTCTCTCTCTCTCTCTCTCTCTCTCTCTCTCTCTCTCTCTCTCTCTCACACACACACACACACACACACACACACACACACAAAGAGGGCCACGCTACCATATACAATAACACGTCCACTCTACCATACGTATCAACATCACACTACCGCGCACACCGGCACGTCCATACTACCACAAACGACAACACGTCCACCCCACCACACATATCAACACGTCCACTCACCACATACAGCAACACATCCACACTACCACACACATTAATACGTCCACACTACCACACACAACAGTACGTCCACTCTACTACAAACACTAATGCGTCCATACGACCATACACACCAACACCCACACCTCCATGAACACCAAACCCTACACTCTAAAATATACACCAACACATCCGCTTCACTACATGAAAATGGTTCACACTTCCATACCCATGAACACGTTCGACACGAACACACATTACCTCTCCACACTACCACGACATTACACTACAATATACACCAACACACATGCCTGCGCCCTTACATTACTGCATGCAACACGAGACCTACACACACGTAAATCAGTTCATTCTCACTTCCATTCACTCTACATTACACATCTGCACAGCCACATTACTACGCAAGTCATCCTATCCACATTCCCATATATAAAAGCACACATTAATTACCTCACATACCAGTATGGCCAAGGCAGGAACATATCACTCCTAAATACAAGCACGTCTTTACTAGGAATATCAGCACGTCGAACGCTGGCGAGCCCACATTAACAGTTCACATCCATACCAACACGCCCAAATTGCCACCCATACTAGCACGCCTACGTTACCACACATACTAACTCATCCACGTTACCACCCATATTAATATGCCCACAATACGAGCATCACGTCCTCGCTAACACTCACGCCAGCGGGGGGATGAGCCACACACCAACATGCCCACCCTTAACACAACAGCGCTCCCCTCATAATACCACGCACCACGCCTATCACGCATACATCGGCAGTCGTACACATTACACACGTTAGTGAGCCACAGATGCGATGATCCTCACGTATTCCACAACATACAGGTCTCTAGGCCAGGAAAAGCTCGTTTGACACTTCCTCGAGGGTCTGTCACAGGACGCAGACACCTATGTAATGCTCAGGTCATCGGTGCAGGCCTCGCCAACCGTCGCGGATGTACTGTATCCGATCTCAAGGATAACGGAGTCAGTACAGATCATTACCCATTAATAGGTGTGTTAGTTACTTTTAAGGTTCTTATAAACCTGAAATAGCTACGGAAACTGTGTTTGGGAATAAACTGTGAGGTACGTTAACACTTTTTTTGAGCTGAATTTAATCTTTTTTTTATTTTTTTTTCAACTCCAAACATCCTTGAGCACAAGGAAACTCTCATCATGCTCTCATATAGTACTGCTTCGTGATCAATGGCAACGGGGTCTCGACAATGATATTGTTATCACGTGAGACGTACTCGGGAATACACCCAACCACTGGCAGCCGTGCCTGTCACCTGTAGGAGGTGGGAGAGAGAACTGAGGGTGGTTGGATACAGAGGATCGATGAGCAGGGAAAAGGAGAGAGAGGGAACCCTTGAAGAGAACCTATACGATTACTGAAAACAATTTCTCATTTTTCATACGTTTAGGAAATGAAGACAGCAAAGCAAGACAACATTATCTTTGCTAGTATTAAAACTCTTGTGATTGATAATAAGGACTATAAATATGTATAAACATTTCCATGACATTTCTGTATGTGGTCAAAATGATCCAGCCAAGCCTGGAATGGCCTCCTTCTTATTCAAACCCTAAACACACCATGTTCACGGCGGCATAGCAAGCAGGGGCTTCAAAGGCGGCGTGGGTTGGAGGGTGATAGAGGCAAGGATGTGCCATCTAGCAGCACCCGGTATGGCGTTCTTTAACGGGGAGATCAAGGGATGATAAGCATAACGTGAGTGTGTGTAATAGAGCTTTCATGGGCCGAAAACTATTACAAACCTCTAGAGGTAGATGGGTTTGCCAAAGGTCCCGCCCTGCATAACTTTATTCAGCCTAAGTAATGTGGAATTAATTCCTGTAATTATCCTGCCTACTGAGGACAGCGTCTGCAAGGTGATGCATCTCGCCAAGAGGAGAGGAGGAGGAGGAGGAGTAGAAAGAGGTGGTAGGTATGAAGTGGAAAGACTACAGTTCCCTCTCACTTCTGTGAAAGTGAAGTACCATACTTGAGTTTCTCTCTTTTCCTCTTAGAACGAAATATAAACAACACTTAAAGGTTTTTTTTCGGGGAGAAAAATAAGAATAGATGAAAACTTTGTTTTAAAGATATCAGAAGCATCTGCAGTAAGATCCACGGCCAAAGGTGGAGTTTTCCTCAAGTTATGAACCTGCTTAAGTTCTAGGCGAGTAGAAGATCCAGTTTAGAGTGAGTCTTGTGCCATTCGGTTCTTTTGCTTGGGTAATGATGTATAGATAACATAAGAATATCTGAATTCGAAAGTAATTAAGCACGAAATATTAGATTCAATTCTTATGCACTATGAATGCAGTTAGGTTTTTCCAGGTTCAAACTTAGTTAAAATTTTCCTACAAACACTTTTCAGGCTGCAAATTGGCCGGAAGCCTAAACTAACGCACTATTTCTAGTTGCCTGTGAAGAAATGTTCCGCCTTAAGGAATTGCATTGGTTATGTGACATTTCACCAGTAAAGTTACTTTCTTGTTAGCCTGAAGATGAATTATACGGGAACATTTGAGAAGGAACGAGTCCAAAGATATTCTTGATTTATTGTACCTACTACAGAAATCCATCCAGACGTGATGGCAAGAGTTACACACATTGTGAGAGGCTTCGTACACATTCGTATCATATAATAGAGAACTAACCGGAAAAGCAAATACTTCGAGAAAGGTTATATAAAAGCGAGAGAGTAAGAATTTGAAGCCTCTCATACCAATTTGTGTATGGCTATAGAAAGGCGAGAGAGGAAGAGTTTTGGAGTTTTAGAACCATTCTGAATTACATCGAGTGCTCTTAACGATCTTCTTTTGAGGAACACCATGGATCCCTTTTATGTAGTATCCCTATAATCCCTTGCTTCTTATACTTCTCTATGTTCCCTCGTAATAATAATAACGGTGGAGGTAAAATATCATTTCTTGTCTATCAAGGGTAACATGTCTATTGGAAGAACCTGCCACTGTGAGATAACAGAATCGAGAGAAATGGCCAGAAACGCCCCGCTGGCAACTCGTTAATCCGATATAATGGCCATATTTGTGTATAGTTGAGCGACTCTCAATGGTGAAATAGTTGACCGGATGAAGTTAAGGGACAAAGAGAGGACCTTAAATGTCTGGAACTCAAAATATATATAAACGTTGTGATTATACTAATAGACCCCCATCTCCGAAAAATAATATCTTCCTTTCGATAACGAACTGACATGTAAGCTAAACAAATCAACTGTCCCATTTGGAAGCATGGAAAGTAACAGTGATGTTCCATTCGTTGCAGGAAACTATAGGGAACCCCGTGCTTGGCGGTAGGCTGCTCCCTAAGGACCACCTGGAACATATGTCACTTTCTGCTTCGTGTGTTGTGTCCCTGAGCTGACCACTGTTGCCATCTGCTGCTTGTGGGAATACCTATATTTGAATTCTGTGGCTAATATTATTATTATTATTATTATTATTATTATTATTATCATCATCATCATTATCATTACTATTGGTATTATCAAACTGGTATGACTAATCCGTTCATATTTTTGGTAATTTCACCATTAGGATTATCAATAAAATCTTTATTGCTAATTATATTCAGAATTCTTCTCTCCCGGATTAAAGTGTGCATTACACATCACATAGGTGTAAATGCGTTTGGAACCAGTTACTCAATGTTCCCATTTGCATATGAATATGTGTTCTGGCTCAAACAACTGTAAACACTCACATACATAAGCATACACATACATACGGACACACACACAAACACACACAAGAAATCGAACAGAAAACGGGTTAAAAAAAAAAAAAAGACATGAAGCATTCTTAAAGTACAAAAGTATTGGATGACTGGAATAAACTAAATAAAATCATCAACGCTGATTGGTATTTAAAGATGCTGTGTGATAAAGTTCATAAGCGTAGAACTCCGTGGCCTCGTAATACTCAAAAGGCGGGGCCTCACGAGCGTAGAACTTTCTAGCCCCGTAAAGATCAAGAGATGAGGCCACACAAGTGTAAAACTCCCTAGCCCCATAAAAATCAAGAGAGAGAGCCTCACGGGAGTAGAACTCCCTAGCCCTTTAAAGATCAAGAGAGGGGGAGATGGGGCCTCACGAGAGTAGAACTCCCTAGCCCCGTAAAGATCAAGAGATGTAGCCTCACGAGAGTAGAACTCCCTGGCTCAGTACCGCCCTAAAAGGCATCTACACACGACCTCAAAAACAGTTAAACTGACAGACAAAGAAACATATGGAAGTACACAAACATAAACAAAACACAGACTACTACATTACGCGCGTGCGTACGCACATAAAGTCACTCATTTGTAAACATAGTCTCTCTCTCTCTCTCTCTCTCTCTCTCTCTCTCTCACACACACACACACACCGAACGTCTGGATATCTTTTTCCGGAAAATGTCTCGTGGATATGAAGACGTGTGGGGAAGAGGAAGCTTTAGCAGGGAAGGAAGGAAGGAAGTGTGAGGGAGCGCGGTAGCGGAGGTAAAGGAGGACAGTTGGGTGAGGAGAGGAGCGCACGGAGGGGACAAGTCGGAAGAGGAGGATCGTAGGCCCCGTGTTGGCGAAGGGAGGGAGGGAGGGACAGGTCTTTGTGGAAACGGTGGGAGGCACTGATCGAGATGAGAGAGGAAACAGAGATACTGGCACACGTTGAGACAGAAAGCTACCGTGCTTCATATACTTGAGATACAGAGAAGAAAATCAGACTGTAAGAAACAGCATCGTATAAGAGAGAACGAATGAAAAAAAGAGAAAAGATTCTCCTATGGTCAGAATCTTGTCAGAGGCTGGCAAGACAAGACCCATATAAAACAACAGGACGTCAGAAGCTTGCCATTAATTTCATTAGTCTGACATTTTCGGGTAAATCTTTTTCCTTACGTTTTCCTTTCAGAATAATGTGGTCTTTAGGCGGAACGACAACGCGGGCGAATTATAAAACGAGACAATCTCCGATTCCGTTCATGGCGGTTTTGGCCTCGGCTTGGGCGAGGGACGGAGTGACTACGCGTCTCCTGGAAAGCCTAGCGTTACGGACGCTTGCTGTAATTAAAGTTTGGACGCATTCTTTTTCTTTTCTTTTTTTCCTCTTAAGTTTTCACATGGCGGCACTGACCACCTGACGCACGATATCTGGTGCCATCGTCCTCGTATGGCTGGAGCAGCACCTTCCCAAGGCGAGTCATGTCCTCCCTGGGTTATACATCCATAAAATCCACATTTCTCTCTAGTGAACAACTAGGTACGATTCTGCTGTCCATTCTTAGAGATCCTGTCCTTTTCTAAAAACCTGATGATATATATATATATATATATATATATATATATATATATATATATATATATATATATGTATATATATATATATACGTCTATCATCCCTGGCAGCAAAAGGCGGTTCAAAAAGCTTCACTCCACCAGCTGAGCTGAGCCTGTAGCCAGAGACGCAACACACTCGGTCAAGAGGATCAGGCAAACGATGAGCACCATGGCGCAGTGTTGAGCAAAACCAGAGGATTATGGGTAAAAATGGCTTCCTCCTGGGGTTTCATGCTTGCCGGAGCGGAGCCGACGCGCAGGACGTGTTGGAAATTGTGAGAGACTTGCCTATTTTCAAAGTTTGAGGGGCGGGAGCCATCTAGCGAAGGAGGGAGGGGTATGCTGGGGGGGATTCAGGGTCGCCAGCCGTGAGGAACGACCCGGGGCAATAACCACACCATGTGGCCACGGTGAAGGCCCGGGATGGCGCGTCAGTAATGCTGAGGTGGTGCTGGACCGTGAGTATGCTTATTTTGTGATTCTGAATCATGATCTGCACTACGTTGTGTGCTTATGTTGTGGGCTTATGTCATTATCACAACATGATACGATTTTGTTTATGCTCGTGAATAGGAAGAAAATGGTTTAAGATATTTATATTGGAGTGGTGGCCTTGGATCATGAGTATACCAGAGTGATGGTCTTGGATCATGAGTATACCAAAGCGGTGGTCTTGGATCATGAGTATACCAGAGTGGTGGTCTTGGATCATGAGTATACCAGAGCGGTGGTCTTGGATCATGAGTATACCAGAGTGGTGGTCTTGGGTCGTGAGTATACCAGAGTGGTGGTCTTGGGTCGTGAGTATACCAGAGTGGTGGTCTTAGACCATGAGTATACCAGAGTGGTGGTCTTAGATCATGAGTATACCAGAGTGGTGGTCTTAGATCATGAGTATACCAGAGCGGTGGTCTTAGATCATGAGTATACCAGAGTGGTGGTCTTGGATCATGAGTATACCAGAGCGGTGGTCTTGGATCATGAGTATACCAGAGTGGTGGTCTTGGATCATGAGTATACCAGAGTGGTGGTCTTGCGTCGTGAGTGTACCAGAGTGGTAGTCGGGTCATGAGTGCACCAAAGTGGTGACCAGTCTTGGTTGTGTACCAAGGTGGTAGTCATGGGCCACGAGTTCACGTGAGTGGCGGTCTTGCGTCATGAGTGTACCACAGTGACGGTCTTGCGTCATGAGTGTACCACAGTGACGGTCTTGCGTCATGAGTGTAACACAGTGACGGTCTTGCGTCATGAGTGTACCTGAATGGTAGTCTTGATAGTTGAGTGTACCAAAGTGATGCTTGTGCGAAAGCGGCCGACATCAACCGTGACTGTGTTACTGTGGTTGTTTTGAATCATTAGTGTACCGTAGGGGTGGTCTTGAGCCATGAGTGCGTCAGAATAGTGGCTCTAGTCATGAGTATATCAGAATGACTCTCTTGTAGTATGACTGCACCACATCAGTGGTCGTGGGTTACGAGTCTACCAAAGTAATGGTCTTGATTCATGATTGTATGTGAATGGTGGATCATGAACGTGCATTATTGCTTGTCAAGAGACTCATGGTTATAGGTTACCTTAACGTTTGAGTGATCTACGTGGGTCGAAAGTACACCAAAGAATAATTCTGAGGCGAGGCGCGAGTCTTCCCAAGCCAGATCGACGTGTCTGACATCATTACGATTTCCTCGAGGGGTATTATATAAGTCGCCCTCTGATGTTTTATAAAGCAGTGTACCACAACGTCCCCCAGAAATTTCAAAGTAGTTTCCATGGGTATACCTCCAGGGAGGAAAACTTCGAATGAACTTTACTAAACTACCTTCTCAAAGATGTTTGCACTCACTCATCTATCATATATATATTTCATCTTTTGAGTGATCCACCTCCGTATATTGATCATAAAGAATGGTAATCAGGTTACAAGTTCAATGGAAAATGATTTTCAGGTGGAAAATACTAAAGCTTCCAATGGATAAACTTTGCGTTCCGGCCAACGGCAACGTAATCCTCGGATGAGAATTATATGATTTGTGAAATAGGAGACACAGGTTTTACTGTCAAGTTTTACTGGCGTTTTCATGGCGAAGTGTGGCTAGGACACGGAGAATTTAGCTGACGGGAGTAACGTTGGCGGGATATGTTCTTTGATGGGAGTCACGCTGGCATGAATATACTTTTTTTTCAAAAATGTGGATTCCGATACTGATATCCTGGCTAAAACCTGCTCTCTGTTGCACTGGGCCATCGTTGCTCAGTTTCATATGGGAGACTCGTGTCACAGATACAAATGGAAAGAGTAATTCCACCCATTAAGAAAACCTTTGAATAAACACACATATCTATTAGAATTCGTCATTCAGAGAGAATACACTGCAAGACGAGCACAAGGATTGAAAAGAATGGTCAGTTTCAAACTGAAGAAAACGTGTTAACTAACAAGATTGAGAAAAACTATCAGAATAAACAAAATACGAGTAAATTCTAAACATGAAAGCACTTATCATCATACAGCAATGGAAAGAGACACCACTATTAAGACTAAAATACGATGATAAAAAAAGATATATAAAGATAAAGCAAAACATAAGGTATGTAGAATGGCGATAAATGTGAACGACCTCAATGTGCTTCATATCACCAGCAAGACCACAACATCTCTGGTGATAATCCAGAGGCGAAAAGAGCCCTCCAAAGTTCCTTTCCTCCTTCCCAGACCAGCTGCTTTACCATGAAACATTGATATTCTATCCCCGGAGGGCGAAAAATCCACCACTACAGCTAAGCCGCCTGCAACTTGACAGACAGAACAAAGGGCCTACACAGAGGGACTACTAGTGTGTGGCCAAGGGTATCTCAGGAGAAAGTGGCCACATACAGTGTGATTTCGATGTACAAGCATGAGATGAGATGTACGTAGCTTACAAAAGTGATAAGGAATTGTTCGTTTATGTCTGAATTAAAAGCACGATATTTTTTATCATATCAGCTCAAGAGGAGGCTTCATGTAGTTGTATGGTGCGTTTAGACATTCAAAGCTGAGGATATTGATTATTTGATCATTAAAGCATGAACCTCCAGTAGTAATGTAGTTTCTCATTTGAGTCTGCAAACAGAGGTGTGTCCACCTACAAATACCAAATGACTCACCTCCAGGCATCCTGAACCCCAGAAGACTGCAAACCTGCTCATGTCTCCAAAACTGTGTGAATGAATGATGTGTCTGCTGCTGTATAAGCGTATGGGTTATGGATTCTTGGTTATACAGATATGATTCACATTCACTGCCATTACAACTGTTGTGGTGTCTGTGGTTATAAAAGACTCTGGTTATAATGTGTCTATATACAACAAGGAAACCGTAGGATACAGAAAGGAAATATTCCATGAACTGGGTGCCCAAAACAGGAGTAATACAGTGTGAGCGGGGGATTTGAGCAAGAAAAAGCCGAGATGGTCGTGAGAAAGACTGAACACAAGAGGACACGAGCGACGTGCAAGACGGAGCACTGTGGCAGAGCTCGCAGTCCTCACTCCCTACATTCCAAGGCTGCTCCTCCCGCACGCAAGCTTGCAAGGTTTTCAAATACAAAACATTCAGATGTTCGATTCATGATAAGAAAAAAGGGAGTATGCGTTTCCACAGCCTCCTTCGAGGGTCAGCCTATCTAAGGAGCTAAACTGTGTCAAGGAAAAGAAGTGTATATTAAGGATGTTCATTTAATTTTTTTTTTTCGTCAGTTAGGCCCACCATCCGGTTTTTTATTGGGGGGGAGGGGGTGTAGCTGAGACGGCACGGGCAGCCGAGGTCCTAATCAAGGCCATCCCATTAACACAATATATATATATATATATATATATATATATATATATATATATATATATATATATATATATATATATATATTTATATTTTTTTTTCTTTTGCTTTGTCGCTGTCTCCCGCGTTTGCGAGGTAGCGCAAGGAAACAGACGAAAGAAATGGCTCAACCCACCCCCATACACATGTATATACATACACGTCCACACACGCAAATATACATACCTACACAGCTTTCCATGGTTTACCCCAGACGCTTCACATGCCCTGATTCAATCCACTGACAGCACGTCAACCCCGGTGTACTACATCGATCCAATTCACTCTATTCCTTGCCCTCCTTTCACCCTCCTGCATGTTCAGGCCCCGATCACACAAAATCTTTTTCACTCCATCTTTCCACCTTCAATTTGGTCTCCCACTTCTCCTCGTTCCCTCCACCTCCGACACATATATCCTCTTGGTCAATCTTTCCTCACTCATTCTCTCCATGTGCCCAGATACCCATTTTATCGACCAACTCCTAGGGATGGATGAACAGCTGGGTTGACTGTGGACCGACTGCCGCAACCAGGATTCGAACCCATGCGCTCGACCCTGGGCGGTCCGTGAATGCGTCACGGTCAGGAACGCTAACCGATACATCACTCTTGCTGACCGACACATCATTCGTTGGAAGAAAGATGCGTGTCGTTGTGCAGTGTTCTTTAAGCTGAGCGTAGTGGATTCATAACGTGTACTTTAAGGATGATTCACACGTGAGTAACCTCTGCTAGTCAAGATCTTTCTTACCTGCTTCTTGATTACCTACTCAAGTATTTCGGTAATGACCGAACGTAAATGAGGGCTATTCATCTTCCATCTTTGTTTCATATGTTAGCTTTTTCAGTTCAATTAGAACACTGCCTTTTTAAAGGAAGAGCTCAAACGATATCCTCTAGTCTTTTGATAAGGGTTTCCGCTCAGCCTTGGAGTAAATATGGTGATATGCTATCTGGTTCTTAAGCTTCGTACAGTACTAGATCCTTCATGAGTCTGCCAATCCTCTCTGCTTTATCTGATACCTTCCAAGGTATCTTCTCCCTCCCTGGTTGGCTGTAATGGTACCTTCTGGACTTCGAGGTAAAACACACAGAACTTAGTATTCGACTCCACACATGTCCTCATCTTTATCAATAGATTTTCCCTTTAATCTAATCAACTTGATTCCTCATCTCTTACATATTTGTGAAATAGTTTAGGGATGTTCCTTTTCCTCATTGATTATAGATCTTCCGTTATGCGATAGTATGGTGCGATATCTTGATGCTCTGACGTGCTGTGCTGGGGTAGTGTGATGCTATGATCCTGCCGGAATGGGTGCTCGAATAGGGGTATGGTATGCTGTGACGTTAGTAAAGTGTATTGCTATAACGTTACGGCAACATGGTGTTGTAGTTTTGCAGTATTCTGATGCTGTGATAGCATACCACTGCAATAGTGCGGTGCTGACTGCATGTAATCCGTGGACTTGTTTAGCCAAAACTAACATGAGTTGTTTGGTTGGTGTTAACACTGATTATTGAAAGTGGACCTGGGGAAATTACAGAAAGCAGCGCTGAACGGATTTCAGAATTCATATCTTTGTAAAACTACATCTTACAAGTTTATCACTTAGAATCTAGTGAACCGCAGGGCGCGAAAAAAATAGACAAAATAAGAAGTTAAATAAATACCAATTTCATGAAAAATCCTGAAAGAACTGGAGGTATCACAAAAGCTGCAAAATTCGTCTCACTTTCTTTCTTTAGGTTCCTATTGTTTCCCAAATATCTGGCCTTCGCGAATTCCATTGTCCCATCTTGTTTCCAGAAATACACGTGGATGCCAAGACTGCAGTCTCCTTGGCCATCCCTAAGGAATTGTTAGGGTACAACACACGTCATGCTAAACTTTAGGGAAGACCATTTTATTCCACTTCATCAAAACATCACACACAATAAGTGTATTGTAACTGTAAACCACTGACTCGTGGGGAACGATTTTTCTGCTACGTAAAGACGAACCAGTTTTTGGAATTGTTTTTCATCTGTGTAAGTGCACAACGCTGACCTGAAACACGAGTATATTTTCAGGGAAGACTGAAACGCATGAACTAACCCCCTCTGTGGCAAAGTCATGATTCCAAGATACACGCTTCGCTAAAACCAACACCCAAAGGCACACTAACACTACGATTTGATCTCCCAACTCAGTTGAATCTTCAGAAAAACCTTCTGGTCTCATGTCTGCACCATTCTAAGTTAAGCGACTGCAAACAAACGTAAAAAAATATATAGCAAATGTCGAGCGAAATAAATCAAGAATTTCCTGTTGAGTGTTGCATCTTTAATTTGTCCGTCCATTAGGTAGTTGTTAGGGGGAGTAAGTGTATTACGGCCGGCCCTTTTCTGCCAGCATTATCAACCCTATTTTGACAATAATTGTATCAACTCTGGCCTAACACGCTAAGTGCTCCACTCCTCTGACTCTCCCTTCCTCTCCCCTCCCCAGCCGTCTCTCTCTCTCTCTCTCTCTCTCTCTCTCTCTCTCTCTCTCTCTCTCTCTCTGTATCTATCAATCCTTCTCTTTCACTTTACGTGCTTAATCTCTTTCCCTCTCCCTTTTCTATCACTTTCTCTCAACTCTGCTCATCTTCTGCCTTTCTCTTTCTTCCATCCTCTGCATTCAGGAATTTACGACAATACAGAAGACATTGTTGACAGACATTCACATGAAGAAAAATTAAAACTCTTATCAAAGCTAAAATCTGAGATGACTTCGTATCTTTTGACCAAATAATCACTCACGTCATCTTATTGCTGAAATATTCTCATCACACACTTGATGTGGTGAGGTTTAGCTTTACTGCAAGAGCTTTTGTCGCTTCGACAGTCCCAGGCGGAAGGGGTGGGGTGTGGTGTGGTGGGAAGCAAGACGATAAATGAGAAAGGCGACTGGGCGTGCTGCTGTTCGAACTCGTATTGATAATCCTCTGTGCCGGAGAGATGAAGTATCGAAAGAAAACAGTACAAGAACTTCCGGATGAGCAAATAATGGTGTCTGATACTTTTATACACATGGGATCAATAGACGCGATGTAATACGTTGTGTAACGTAATCTAAGCAGAGAAAGAGCAACCAAAGACAACGGTAGATGTTGCAACAACGAACAAAGAGAGAAAACAGACGCGGTGGAACAACAACGAACAAAGAGACCAAACAAACGAGTTAAAACAACAAGGCAACAAATGTAGACTCGGCGCCAGAGTCTGCTGTGTGCAACCCCGCTCGCTGAGTGGCCGAGGGGAGGTCACGTGGCCACAACAATATGGCGGACGTGGGGACGAGGGTGTAAACGCTCACATCAACTTTATCGGAATTGCCAACGCGTGCGCCACGTTCTCGTCACAGGGGAATTTACAGAGTTTGCTAACAGTGTATTACACGTATTGGAAAATATATCAACCAATGTATCATGGACAAAGACCTACAGTGTATTGGTAAAGGTTCAGAGGTAATATTCTGGAATATGGAACGTCACCAGTGCAAGAAAATTGTAGGGAAAGTCCAATTTGGTCACCCGGGCGATACTGTGGGAGTCTTGATGGAATTTTGACCCTTGAATGTGGTGTATTTGCGTTTTTGTAATGGGATTTTAGTGGTCCAATGAATTCCATCCTTTAAATCCCCCGTCATAAATAAGAAACACGACACCATACTGCCGCCTCCGGGTCGTTCGTACTAGCGTTCACGACTCGAGTTACTAATCAGGCGGCGGAGTCAGTGAACGCTCGCTTGGGGAAACTATATGACAAGTCTCGATTATGACATGAGTGACAAATTACTGGTGGGGGAGGCCGCAGGAGACGGTGATAATGCATTTGTGGCCGTGAAATTAGTGCATCGTCCCTGGGACTCGTCTGCTGCCCGGAGTACTTCCTCTCTCTGCATTTATAACATCCATTTTCAAACGAATGACAATTTTCATTTTTCTTTAGTGAGCGTGGGAAAGTGTTTGAGCTATACATGATCTAGTGTCTAGGGATAGCACACGGTTTGTGAGTATCTCTATGCAGCTTAAAGAAATCTTGGTACAGTTTTAGGATCAAAACTTACTATGTTACTGTTGGAACTCGAGGCAAAGTGGACTTACACTTCAAAAGTTTGGCAACAAAAGTCGAAACCACTGGAACAACGATCGTAAACACTGTTGGTTCACTTCTTCCTTCGAATCTTTTTATGTCCTCTAACCATGATTATACTATATTGTGGAACAAGAACTGTGTTCGAGAAAATTCATATAATAGCAAGGTGCTCTCTGTACAGAGAGTAACCTTCAAAGAAGGAACACTTCACAATATCAGATTGTCTTTGATGAAAGTTGGATTCTAAGCAGGATGAGCTATATCCAGACACTGACGCCCAACACATACATGTACAGACTATAACGTAAACATCATATCCTATGTTCGCCGTGTTACAAAGGCAAACATCTCTCCACGATCTCACGTAAACATTAAGAGCGCTGTTGGTGGGATGCTTTCTCTCCTCTGAATGTGTGGGCAGTGCCAGTCTCAGTGAATGGGAGTGAACTTCAACTGGTGATGTGGGTGTGTGTTACAGTAGTGCATGGTGTGCCAGACAGTGAGAAAACTGATAGTGTAAGAGTTATAATGGTGACTGGCGAGTAGGAAGGAAAAAACATTACAGAAACAAGACAATAAGCTCATGATTTTTAATGATCACACGACACTTTTGATTATGACTGCCTGAGCAGTTAGTTAACGCGCTGTTTTTTTTCTAGCTCTCAGAGATGATTAGTATATGGACGCCAGAGTGGAATTGGTCATTGTGGTGCATGGCTGAGACTTATGAATGACGTAATTATCGTGATGAGTGACAGGCAGCGACAAATGCTGGAGGTCAGTGAGTGGCCATGATGAGTGACCGATGGTTACGAATGTGGAAAGCAAGAGATAGTTACCGTGATGAATAACTCGTAGGATAAGAGGTTGAGAAAAATGCGCAACTTATCGCGATGAGTAGCCAGGTGGAATGAGTGATGAAGTGGAGAGTTACTGTGATGAGTGATGGCAAATGGATGAAATTCTAGAATGTTATCTACGAAGGATAACAAAGAATTACAACATCTGATAACAACACAGGCTACACAGAACAAACGTATTGCTCACATACGTACACAAACATTATAAAGTCCGTCCAGAACAACAAAGAAACAGAGAATTGTCTGTTTGTAAATAGATTAATTACACTACAGATGTACAGACATCTCCAAGTACATAAGTCACTTACTGTCTTAAATCTTCGAAACTAGACTCAGGTAGATTACTAAGCAAATAGATTAATTATATTACAAATGGAAAAGTGTCTACAACAAATGAACCAAGTCAATTAGTGTCATGAAGTTATAAAACTACACTCAGACCAATCTGCCTCCACAGCACCATGAGCATTTAAACAAATAAATGATCTTACCTTAAAAGTCTATACGCTCTCTATATACAAATCATCTGTATAGAATAACAGAAAAACAGAGGAAACTACAGGTGAATGATCAAGTGCACAGATGCAGCAAACAAAGGGGGTTGGATATTTATGAACTGTGAATGAGCCATACACACCATGTGAAACAAGGACAAGCCATATACACCGGGGTGAGGCGGAGTATGTTGCTGTGGTGAAGGACCCGCGATGGCAAGTGACTGAGAAATTTGTCGTGAAGAACGATCGACAATAATTAAAGGAGGTAGCACAGATGGCGTACCCGAGATGAACAACAGGTCATGCAGGTGGAGAGGAGTTACCGCGATGAGTGATTGACAATGACGTGACCAGACGCAATGATTCATCGTGATGAGTGACCGAAAATGACTAGTGAGGATATCGTGGTGAGTAACTGGTAATAACGAAGGGTGGAGCGGAGTGAGTTGCCATACTGAGTAATCGACAGAGTTGCCGGCGAGAGCGAGTGGCAGATTGAGAGCGATTTAGCGTGATGAGCGACAGGCAATAACGTGATTGGAGGTGGGGTGAGTTACCGTGGCGAGTGACTGGGGCTGAGAGTCGCTGTTAAGTGGTCAGCGAAGGGCGGCGCCGGAGTGCTGGCCACGTGTCGGTGATGACCGTAATTAGAGGGTGTGAGGGGGCGACACACAAAACCTCCCCGCCCTCTTTCAACCCTCTTAACCACCGCAGATTGCCTCGCATGAGGTCGTCTCCCACCCTACAGGTCACAGGCAGCACTGGACAGGCCACAGTGTCATGGGATACAGTAGCATTACACAGGTCAAGACAAAGTCATAAATCCGTATGAACCATAAATTGTGTCGGATGCTAAATACTGTTAATGCAGAGAGTGTATTTCCTTTGTCGTGTGATTCCGGTGCAAGTTGAACTTCGGAAAGAACAGAAGACACTACCAGTTTGTCGGGGTGACATCACGTGACCCAGAAAGAACAGGGCAGACCTACCGTGCAACGCCTCCCTCCGTCTTACCACCCTTGATCTAACCTTAGTGCACTTGACATTCATGTGGTGCTTACTGTTGTTTAACCCTTGCTGAGGTCTTTTGAAGGCCTCGTGTATCCTTAGATCAGTGACATTAAATATCATGTATGTAAGATAATTTTCGACTTTATAGTGTATCTAGAATTTTGATATTCTTCTCAAACTGTTTCATGTTAACACTTATCCATTTTCTTGTGACGCAAGTTAGTAGGAGCACAACGGCGAGCTGGGGGTCTGGAGGAGAGATGCCCCGCTGATCATACCCTAGACACAACAATGTAGCCAGTCACGACACCTACAGTTAAACCCGGGGAGCAACCTTCGGCTAGAGGCGGTTCAGGAATGAAGCGCGGGTAATTCTCTCTCTCACTTCCCCATGAGCTGTCACACGCACAAGGACCCTACTCAAGTGAGATATGAGTGGTACACAATAACAGTAGTATACCTCACACGGATTTACAGATGAGGTCCGAGATTTTTCATCCTGGCTTTGAACTTGGTGACTGGTGGTGATCTTATGAAGGCTGGAGCTTCTCATGCCCTATATACCCGATTCCGTTAATGATTTATTTTTTTCTTTCTTCAACTCTGACATTCACGTCTGATCAGAGATGCTGATGAGGTATATATAGTGCAAAAGAGGCGCTGCCTTGCCAAAAAGGGGTGCTCTCTCTCTCTCTCCTCTATTCCTCTACATTCTCACTTTCACTTTGAAATTGTACCAAATGAGCATTTAGTGGCATGAATGCCTCATAAAGAAGACAGAGATATTTCAGAATAATCGTTTCTATCATTTGAACAGCGCTATTTACTCCGACAATCCACAGTGCTAGCGTCTTTATTTTTTTCCATCTTTCCGTAAAAAAATAAATTTCACAGTTGATCTGACCTGATAATGAGTAAAATATGCGACGAATAACTTGTTCCTCCACGTCATATACCTTGAAGGACTAATGTGGGTCTGGGAAAATCGTGTGCAGACGCAGAGAAGGGATACCTGGGAGATGGAATGAAAGTGTTAACGCTGAGGGGAGAGGACGATAATGTTTTAGAGTTGTCTGTTCTGAAATGATGGTTCAGCCTGATCAGATAGGATTGTTTTATGTGACTACAGGTTTGCCTAGGCACAGACATCCAACGGTGATATCTAGTAGTATATTACCTCTGAGAATGACAGCCTGTCTGCCAAGAATAGCTGGTAGGGAGAAGAGAGGCATCTCCGCCAAGCCGAGACCTGGCGTTAAATCCCCGAAGAGTACCATGGCTATAGGACAATATATTTCTTGATTCAACAACAGCCTCTTGCTTGGCGTTGAGCTTTTGGTTTTGGAACAGTTTCAGATATTCCTTTCTATTCGTGCAGTCACTTGTATTGCAGAGAGTACTTCTGAGTTCACTGTTATCACATGTAAATCAGTCGTTATCGGTCCAGTAGGTAGCTCCCTATAACATAAACACTTCCAACCAACAACTGTGGTTAGACCATAACCATTTCAGGCGGCGGGATACAAGGGGCGATAGCAAAGAGATCTGAGCGGACCTTCACCCTAGCATATGGTGGTGGTATACGTGCGTCACTGACTGAACAGCCAACTGCTCATCACTTGCTAAGTTGGGAGCTTTGGGTCAGATTGTACAATATGGAGGCATATTTGACCGCCGAGAACATGTCAGTTGTGTGGTTAGTGGTGTATCGGGTCATAGGCACAAAATCAGTGGGCCCTGGTTCAGAACAGCCAGCTCACACGGGTGGTATATCTGTTGACTTAGGTTACAGAAGTCCCAAGTTTGTCCATACAGATGACAGATGTCCTTCTAACCGGCCTTCATTAATGGGACAAATGAGTTAATAAAGAACTGTAAAGAGGTTTAAAATCAAAAAGGGGTCCAGAAAAAAAAAATTCAGGCCAAGAACGCTTAGTAAGAGATCAAGAAACGGACGGTAACATCAGATCAAAGAGGTGAAGTACAGAGCTGAGAGATGAAGAGGAGAAGGAAGGAGAGAAGTAGCACATGCGGCTGGCTCAACTGAAAGAAAATCATTGAATCAAAACGTTCATAGCTTAGTGCCATGGATATGACAAAACCGGAGAAAGAACAACTGTTCATCATGATGCACGTACATGACACCTAAACTTAATAGCACCTAATGTACACTCAAGATCAAAACCTCAGCCAACTAAAATAATCCCCACAAGGGTAGCTGACACGGGGGATTAAGTCGACCTCTCTAGCTACTTTTGACATGAGCGGTGTCTTTGGATGCACCCAACTCGTTCTGTGAGGTCAGCGCGATTATCCTTAGTCAGGTCAAGTCAGTGAGACGCTCAAGTGGGGGAGGAACGATACCGAGACATATGAGGAACTAAAATAATAGCTAAGGAAGAAGCCCTTTAAACAGGACGCTTTATCAACTGCATTCCTTGTACCGACGACTTTATCATTTTCCTTTTCCAGCTCATCGGATCACTTGAGATGAACTAACTGATCTGTCTTCTCAGGGTCTGGCGAGCTAAGGCTGGTAGAAATCACAAAAGATAATCTCGGATAAAGCCAAGCGCCACAAAAGATGGTATCGTGGTCAGATATTATGTCCTCAATGACCGCCGCATTATTTTTTCCATTCCGGTGCCGAGATATCGCCTGTGTGTAAATATCAATGAACGGAACACGTAGGTAGGCCACAAACACTTGGAATTTCACTCTTGTATACACTGGGCTCAACACTTGGTGTTATTCCTTCCAGAACGACGTGAAGAGGAGGAACAAGAACTACTGCAGGGGATGACGGCCGGAGGGTGAGTGTGGAGAAGCAGCGAGGGCGGCCACTACTACGTGGGAGTGTGGGACAGGTCCTCTTCCTCCGCCTAACTCTGGAGCTCTTACTCAACCTACCAAACCTGTTATGTTTCTCAGGCAGCCGTCATTTGAGTGCGGCATTACACTGTACTTTACTCTGTACATCGTCAGGCAAGTGTGACTTTCTTTTTCCCGTTGGTGTTTGTAACTGGGCATCTGAATACTTAATCGGTGGAACATGACAATTCCGACTTGTTAGAGTACAGTGTGGGAAAATCATTGCTTACCTTTAAATATCACGAAAAGTGTAATAATATCATGTAGCTTACATTGTCTCTTGTGTATTTAAATGCTATATTTTTTTCCAGAAGCGTCCAGATAATGAAAATTAGTTTCGCCGGATATAAGTCGGCCGTTCTCAAGAAGCTAATGAGTGTAGTGGGCAGGTGAGGGCTAGCGTGGGTCGGGTTACCTGGTGTGCGGGAGGCGGCCGGGTCCGATATGTTCTATCCCAGGTATTCGGGTAACAGCGCGTGGGAAGGGCTACCCGACACTGTGGAAACTGACACCGAAAACCACTTGCTTCTGCCGAGCGGCTAGACGTAAACATAACAAACTGGCTATCTTGTGGTTGGCTTCATTGATCCGTCGAGTTGGTGGGGGCTCACGGCTCACAGCGGCGGCTCTGTAGTCCTTTGGTTCGCTAATCTTTTCTTTAATTGAACCGTCGGGAATGCAGATAAGAGGCAAACATATACATATCATTATCAACACTTACCTAGGGCGACGTTTCCTTCCCACTATCGTATTAAAAGATAAAAATTTCCTTTTTTCCCCCAGGAATTCTGACGTACTTTTCCTACGCTCCAACTGTCTTCACATTCAGTCTCCCAAAATCCCAAGATTATCTTTCCCTTCGAGGCATTTCTCTCCCCTTTAATATATCCTGGTGGCGGTGCTGTGCACGAGTCAAGGCCCCGCGGCAGACTAGGGGCGAGGACCCAGCTTCAGATGGAGTGTGGACCCGTAGTGGAGGCGAATTTTCATGATATTTTGTGTGTGTGTCGCCAAGGGTAGCCAAACGCATGGTCGACGATCCACAACCTGAGCTGCCAGGGTTGGGTGGGGGACGCGAAGGGGGTTGTGTGGGAGAGGGTAGCACGGTGGGAGGTGTCTGGGGCGTACGGTCTCGCGGGGGGGAAGAGAGAGAGAGAGAGAGAGAGAGAGAGAGAGAGAGAGAGAGAGAGAGAGAGAGAGAGAGAGAGAGAGTAGGGAAACTGAGGTGAGGAGTTTAAGTGAGCGGCCTTATATGCCATAGCTAGGGAGAGAGGGGTCAAGCGAAGATAGAAGACACAATACGCCACTACGCAGATGAACTGACGGAGAAAAACACAGGCGTAAGAAACAAGAGATGAATTACATCGTTTGGCAAAATTTACAAATCAAACATGCGACTCGACCACCCCTGTGCTTAACAGACCATTGTACCGTCGTACACTCGGCTGTAAAGAACACTTCAACGTGTTAAGACAACTCGCCCCCTCCCTCCCTACACTCCGTCGCACAGGAATACTCACGAACACCGCATTCAAAGAAGGTCGTTCTCCCGTTCACAGACCACAGCCATTCATCAGGCAGTGTGTGTACAGGGAACTCGATGTCTTGGCGGGATAAAATCAGAAGCACCACCCGTGACGTTTTATAATTGACCAGTTTAGTCAAGAGGCGAAGTTTCTTCTTTTTTAGTTCTGTGAGCTCGCCAGATCTGGCAGTTTGTGAACGACATGAGTTTGTTTTTCTGCCGCGCGAGAAGTCAGACCTTGATGGGATCAGCTGACAAACACGTCCTGCGAAGAAGCGCTAACGTTGGTAACTCTTGGGGGTGTATTCCCAGCCATGTACAGGAGGGAGGCAAGGGCGGGGCGGGTGAGTGATGCAGTTCCTAGTACATTGCGTGCTCTGTACGGGTTACGAGATCGTCGTAGAGCAAGTTCTTGTACGACTACCGTGAACACATCATGGGCTGTGATTTATGATCGTCACGTGATGTGAGATGCGGTGTAGGAGAGAGAGAGAGAGAGAGAGAGAGAGAGAGAGAGAGAGAGAGAGAGAGAGAGAGAGAGAGAGAGAGAGTTAGTTAGTTAGTTTGAAGAAGTTTCCCCGTCGTTGCCGGCGCGCCGTCTGTCTGTGGTGCATCATTAACACCAGCTTCGCGCGAACCCATGTGGTCCTGGCCACCCGTCCCGACCACCATCGCCCAAGACCTTGAGAGTGAGGAGCGAGGGGCCCTAGTGTGACGTCATTATCAACTGTGGGGTGTGGGTGGTCACGGGCGGGTGGGTTGCTGAGGTGCCGACACAGATGCCGCCCGCTGCCTTCGACACGGGCGGGCGCAGAACATGTCATGGGTCGCTGCCAGCCAGGGGTGGCTTGGATGCCCTAGTAAGATGTGCCATCGTTGGGCTGGTGAGGCAGGAAGAGGAATACCACAACACACTCGCACACACACACAGCTGTAGGGCCGCCGTCCTGGTAACTGTAGTACCCAGGTAGATGCCAGCCACCATATCCTCGACCATTTCATTCATGGTTTCCAAATATAACTACCTAGAATATATCAATGATATCACATTCCTATTTTCTTCCAGTCCTGAGGTATCATCAACAGCTTTTTCACTGTAGCCCGGCTCGTACCTAAGGCGACACTCACCCCCGCAGCCTGGCATTAGTGTTACCACCGCCCAGTAATCAGTAGTAAGTCCCCGCCGCGCCTCAGTTCCTGCCATGTGCTGCTCAGATGTGCCGTTTAGTGTCTCACAAAGTGGCAGCGGACCATCCATTACCAGGCCAGTCAACACCAAACGTTTCACAGCGACGCACCGGGGATGTAATAAATTCTGCAATTGTGACAATCTTGACTTAAATGTTTGTTTCATGAGTGTGGCCAACTGCTCTATGTCAGGATTATTTTTTTATGGCCTTATCTTGCTTGGAGATGGTGAAGCATTTATTGCGATCTTTATGTGACGCTTAACTGCATATATCAACACGAACGCTATACTAAGATCCTGTGCCATGAAATCTCTCTCTTTTCGAATATCATTTTTGTCTACATAACAGTGGGAAGGATTTGGAAAACATAACTCGCTGGTAGAGTACCGATAAGATCAGTTGGTTTCTGTACATACTTATCTTTCACTTAAAGCTGTTCAATTAGGAATTTCCTGAAGGGAAAACTTACAAAGACGAATTAGAGGCAACAGTTTAACTGTTACATTTATAAAATATGATGTTTTAAGTGAGAATAAATATCACAATACCGTTAATAATAAGCTGAAACATAACCAAATCCCTGGGGATAGGGGATTAAGAATACTTCCCACGTATTCCCTGCGTGTCGTAGAAGGCGACTAAAAGGGGAGGGAGCGGGGGGCTGGAAATCCTCCCCTCTCGTTTTTTTTTAATTTTCCAAAAGAAGGAACAGAGGGGGCCAGGTGAGGATATTCCGAAAAAGGCCCAGTCCTCTGTTCTTAACGCTACCTCGCTAATGCGGGAATTGGCGAACAGTTTGAAAAAAAAAAAAAAAAAAAAAAAAATAACCAAATCTAACTGAACATAATTTATCTTAAACTATGCTAATTAGAGCGTTAAATTTCCGATAACGTGGCAACGGAAAACGCATTATCTAACACTAATCTAATCTAACCTACATGATCCCGATCCTTACTAATCTAACGTAACCTAACCTGACCTTCACCTAAACTAACTAAACTGATAAGATTATGATTTCATAACGTTAATCAATTCATTATTTTAACCTTGGGCTACAGTGCAAACAGTTTGGATGCAATGAAATGTCACTGAGGTATTCGTTAATGTAAAAGAGATTCGTCTATATCTCGCCAGATCAACCTCGGCGAACAACAACTGACTCACTTCCCAGGATCTCTCATCCACAACTGTCTGCATTTTCACCCCTTGTGCTAATGCAACGGCGTGATATGAGGGCTTATAATGACCAAGGTAATGAGACTAAATCAGTCACAGCGAGTTAGCTACTGTAAAGATAAGAGATTACATCCTACGTATCATTGGGTTAACTGGGACCCACAATGCTTACTGTACTGCTGTAGACTCTAAGAAAGGAGTTGTCATGTCGCCACGTCCAGCTAAGACATAGGAACTACGTTACGATATCACATCGTACGTATAGTTAACACTGGGAGAAAATTCTACCCTCTGGAAGAGTGGGTCAGAGCGTGTTTTGTTATGTGAGAAGCTGTCAGTGTCATGCAGAGCCAGGCGTGTCATATCTTACTCAGCCTTCACACATGTTTCACATTAATGCCATTCAAGGTTTACACAGGGAAGGAAGCACTTCGTCGTCTGTCCTTGCTATGTTTCTAGTGTGACACACACACACACACTTTATATATATATATATATATATATATATATATATATATATATATATATATATATATATATATATATATATTTATTTGTGTGTGTGTGTGTGTGTGTGTGTGTGTGTGTGTGTTTTATATCTTCACCTTTACGTCCCTTGGGATCGAACCCTGAATCTTATAGATGATAGATAAATAATTGTGACGAAGACCGTTACACCTGTACAAGTTATCCAGCTCAAACCACGTTTTCTGTGACGATCATTTACATTATACATCACGTTGACTGGTGGCCTTTTGACCATGAGGTAACCCGCCAACATACTGGGAAGGTTTCGCTCCAAATCGACACAAGTCAATCCAAACATATCTAATTATATCTATAGTATGTATTAATACACGATATCAATGGAAACTCTCTACCACTGTGTGCCCTTAGTCGATCTGGAGTAAAATCTACGCAGTGTGTTGACGGGTTACCCCTTGATTAAACGGTTACCTGCTAAGTGATGTGACATCTCAATAATGATCACAGAAAACGTGGTCTGAATAGGTAACTTTTAAGTCAATCGTGGTCTTAGTTATTGGTATCATTCATACAACCCCTGGTTCGATCCCAGGGCACGCAATGGCGAAAGATTGAGGTCACTTTCATGTGTCAGTACATGCTACATCTATATGACGCAAAATTTCGACTTGAGGGCGCAGCAGTCGGCCGGGCTAACCCAAGTGTTCATCCCTCCCTATTTATGTTTTATGGCTAACACTCGTGTTACCCCGTCTTCTTGGTATACGTGTACCATGTCTTTTACTCCAATATACATGGAAGCATGTATGTATGTGTGTATACTCTCTCTCTCTCTCTCTCTCTCTCTCACACACACACACACACACACACATTCTAGCTTATGCCAGGTACCTATTCAAACGAAGAGCCCTTAAGAGAGGACGAACAGGTGGGTGGACTGTGGACCGGCTGCCGCGACCAGGGTTCGAACCTATGCTGATTTCATCCCAGGTGGTCCATGGATGCATGGCGGCCAGTAACGCAAACCGCTACGTCATAGAGGTCCTTGTATACAAGTACAGGAGTAAAGATATGGAAAATATATACAAGGTAAAGATACAGCAACATGAGTGTATTAGTCTGTCTCCGTAATGCGCAAATAGTCGTCACACACACACACACACACACGTTTCTGTGAAATTTGTAATGAAAGAGCAGGAACATGCGTACCTTAAGCCTAAGATGCAGTGAGAGGGTTTAGAAGGAAGGAAAACTGGGTACTGTGGTGTCCACCCACAGGGCGATTATAAAATTGAGGGAGAATAAGGGGGCGTGATAGACACTAGGGAGGTGGTAGATGGTAAGAAATGGAATGAGTAGGCTGTTCACTTGTGAGTTAAGATTTTCAGTGTATGCATGGCTCAAGATGTGGTGTATGAGGACTAGAGGAAAGCCCATACAGTGCCATTATACGAAGGGAAGTGGAACATATGCAAATGCTGAAGTTGCAAAGGCATATGTCTGTTCAGCATACCTTGTAAGGTGTATGGATGGAAGGTGATTAAGGTTTGGCACGCAAAGAGAATCAGACTGCGGTAGAACAAGTCCGGCTGTAGGAATGGAGGAATGGAGACTGCTTGAAGGGATTTTTGTGAGAAGTACATACAAGAATAGATGGAAGTGTATGTTACATTTATGGATCCAGAGAAGCGTATGATGGGGTTAAGAAAGATGCCTTGTGGAAGGTGCTATGAATATGCAATGTGGGAGAAAAGCAATTAAAAGCAGCGAGTCTTTCTTGACAGAGTAAGGCTTGTGTGCGAGTAGGAAGAGAGGAGGTTGAGTTGTTCCAGGTGAGGATGGGTCATCGTCAAGGATACGTGATGATGCCATAGTTATTGAATTTCTTTATTGATGGAGTTATGAGGAAGGTGAACGTGAAGGAGTATGAGAAGGGAGCGGGTGGTGGACGTGGCGTGGACGGTAAGCAAGGCGCCTTTTGTGAATGAAAACGCCGTGGTGAGAAACTGAAGAAGCTGGTGTCCGAGTTTGAGAGTGTGTGTGACACGTATATTGAAAGCTAATGTGAATGAAAGTAAAGCTGTGATGTATGAGGGGGGGAGAGAGAGAGAGAGAGAGAGAGAGAGAGAGAGAGAGAGAGAGAGAGAGATGGGTTCGAGTGTGTGTTTGAGTACAGAAAGCCTAGGAGGAAGTGGAATATTTTGGATACCTGCAAAAGTGAACTTAATAGCGGGTGAAATAGTGGGACCTGAAGTGAATCATACATTGAGTAAGGAGACGAAGATCCTCGGCGTAATGAGGAGTGTGTGGAGAGAGAAGTCATTCCCTGAGGGCAACGATGGGTATGTTTGTTGGAATAGTAATCCCATCGGTGCACCGTCGGTGCTAGTAGTGGATCCTAGATAAGAAAAGACCAGAAGAAGGTTGATGTTTTGGAAATGAAATGCTTAAGGCTATATGTGACGTTGAAAGGGATGATCAGTGTAAGGGTTGACAAGGTAACAAGGTAACAAGGTATGGTGGTAACCTGAGTATGACTGACAGAACTGCACGCGTTGTGCTGAAGAAGGGAAGACCAAAAATGAGGTTGAAGGATGGAATGAAAGCTTTCTTGAATGATCGGGGTCTGAACATGCAGGAGCGTGAGAGGCATGAAAAGGATACAAAAAATTGAAGCATGATATACAGGGAGTGACGTATTGTCAATGGGCTGAATCGGGACATTGGAAGTTGTCCAAGGAAACCATTGATAGGTCTTTGGGGTTGGGCAGTGGATAGAGGTTTCTGGTTTCGGTGCATTATATACATATAGCAAACAGAGAGTGGTTATGAGCAAGGGAGGTTTCAGTGATCATTCAGAATCCTACGGGCGCACCTTTATAAAGATGCCTATCGGCAGCAACATTTTGACCACCCTGTACATCATAAATATCAACGAAATCCGTTATCAAGTTGATCATTATAAGTGCTATTATCTTTATCACAACAAATTATATCATCACAGAGTCTTTTTCATGCATGACGTTCACAACTTCGTGATAATCCGCAACGAATTTCTATCATTTTCCCGAAATCTTCTGGGAACCAAATGAATAAATCAATAGATACTGGTAAAGTTATTCAAAATTAACCAGTCCCTAGTAACTGGTGGTGCAAGAGTCAGTGTGTTCGTCAGAATACTTCATGAACGCTTAATGAAAGTGATTATTCCTAACCTCTCCACTAACAACACGAGTCTTTCCACATCACTCTTGAACTCTCTCGTCCTTGGAGCAAGTGCATCCAGAAATCGTAACAATGTCGGTTATCCTGGACGCAATTCATTATCGGGTAATTAAGGAGTAACATGTATCCGGGTTGCGTTAGTACTAATCTTGACAAAAGATAGTGATACGGATAACAATACGAAATGGATAAATCATTCCTTAAACAGCTACCAGTGCCGAGAGTAATGTTACGTTTTATCCACGAATACATAAGTCACGGTGGGATGGTTATGTTTGAATATAGGCCAGTCGACAGTCTTAAATAACCACCAAAGGAAAGAAAAAGAAAAGAGAACTTTCTCTTGAAGTGTTCGAGTGGGACTCCGTACACACTCACTGCGTATGTGGCGGCCGAAGTAAACTGCGATTTGATGGTGTGTCAGAGGACATAAGGAGTCAGCCGTTGCCGGAGGAGGTTTTCGAGTCAGTTCCTTCAGAAGGGGAAGTCTTACTACTGAATGAGGACGATTCACGTCCAGGGATGAGGGTCGTCAGAGATCTGGGTCGTGAACGGCTGAGACGTTATAGAGAAACTGCCCAACTTAACGAGGGTTAACTAGAAAAAGAATAATCTAAAACTAAAACAAATGCAACCGAAAGAGTATCTAAGTCTTACAAGAAAGAAAAATATGAAAAGTATTTATCCACCCCTCGACCACTAGAAAGACTTAAAAGGCGTGAATAAAACTTCAAATATCCTTTAAGACACTAAATTTTCCCAAACGATGAAGAAATAAAATGCAGCAAATGATAAGATTGTGTCTTCCAAGAGTTCATAAAGATGAAACAGAAAGAGATTGAATTAACCAACGAGGAGGAGGATTTCTTCGGGAAACCCAAGTTTTGCCGACGCACACTAACATCCTTAATTACCTCAAAGCAATGAAACCAACTCACTGTTTTGCTCGAAGAAATAGCCTCCGTCACGGGTAGTTTGGTAGTTAGCGGTAATTAATCATCAAAGAGAAGAGCCCTCGTGTAGATCACATCATTATGTATTTGTCATGTTCCCTTAAAGATGAAACGCAACATTTTTAGCCAAGTAATGTGGAGAGAGTTAGGTCGAGTTTGAAGTGTGTGTGTGTGTGTGTGTGTGTGTGTGTGTCTCAGCTCCGACAACTAATATGTAAGAGGAAAGAGTTTTCCTGGTTTAAAGCAGGAAAACGAACTTATAAATGTTTATGACACGTTTAACAAAGGACGTGGGAAATTGCCTCATGATGTACGAATGAAAAACCTTAAACCTCCTTTATAGGACCAAAAGGACAGTGTGTCAGGAGGAGTCCACCTCCCCAATCTTAATTCAGTCCACGTGTGACACTATCGCATCATAGTGTACTCCTGGAAACTCACTATTAATCTACCTATTTTTTCAGTGTCAGTAAATCAAGATTACTTAGCGAGTGATGTTCGATATACAAATCTAGACAAGATCAGAGAAAGGCCATCATATTCCCCCCGCAGTGAGAGAGAATGTCTCTCCAGAGCTGGAGACGAGTTGGTCAGAGAAAACGGGTACCTTCAGCCGCCTGAAGGTGGAACAGGAGTAAGTCGGGCTAACACTCACCTGCGGCGGGAGAGGAAGGTGGGAGTAGCAGCAGAATTCAGTTATTTACAACACTGGTCTATCACACATACGATCATTTCATGTTTTCGTTGATTTATGATTCTCTGATTAACATCTTGAATAATCTAGACATATAAGGGTAAAGAAATAAGGCAATATAGCTATTTAGTCAATATGATGAAGGATTCTACACGTACATTGATCATAAGGCCCATCCATATATGAGAACGTTAGTAGTCTTGGAATCATATTGTATATCAGAAGATATTTCCAAAGATGGTTTTTAAGATGATGTTGACGGCCTTAATGTCCGTGGCTGTCGATCAAGCTAAAACCGCAATATCCAACCCAACCGACTCACAAAATTAATATACTCATGAATATTTGGCGATGTACGAAAAGTCGACCTATCCTAGAGTATCTTGATTTATAAAAGATTATTCCTTACAGTATTTCCCATCTTGTCTGCGTGAATGATATATATATATATATATATATATATATATATATATATATATATATATATATATATATATATATATATATATATATATATGCTTCCTTTTTTTTTCTAACATGACTTTTTTTCGCAATTAACAAGATTAGTAACGTTGCAAACATTTAGAAACGAGGATATTCTACTCTCTTTTGATTATTTGTATGAATTCTAAATTAACCGAGACGCTCACCACACAAGCAGCACTACTAGAAATCAACACATGCAATCTAGCGCTATGTAACACCTGGGTGCATAACCTTCTTTCGCTTTTTCCCCTATAGCTTGTGCTCCTATTCTCTTCTCTTTCCTTCCATCTCTGTTACACCGTTACACAGTCACAGTTAGAGGATGTGAAGGACTGCGCGCGGCCTGTCAATGCAGAGGACGAAAGATGAACCGCGTGACCCACTACTTACTGTGATAGATAAAATAAGGCAGAGATAGATGAAGTAAGGCAGAGCGTGTGTCCACGAAGTTCCAAGGATGAGATTGGCAGGGTATGTGAACTGGCAATGAGGCAGTGTGTGCGAGTCGGCTGTGAAGACACTGTGCGGAATATCAGCGAGGCAGTGTGAGCGTACCGACAGTGAAGGACAGTGTGGGGACTGACTGTGGTGAGGCACAGTGTGTGGACTGCAAGTGAAGCAGAACATGTGGCCCGGCACCTCTGAGGCAGAACGTTTTACCCAGCAGGGCTGAGGAGAAAGGAGGCTTAGTATGTAATAGTGGCTCGTCGTGCCAAGAAATAAAGGAATAAAATATATATCCCTGCAATACCAAGAACAAGGAAAGCAAAGGATGTGGCTCAACAGAACCGGAGATGACAGAAGTACAGCGTGTGGACTGGCACTACTGAGGAGCAGAGAGTGTATGGCCCGGATTAAAAAGAGGAAAGAGGCAACGAGGCCAGGCGGTAACATGCATATGAGACTTAAGCGAGGCCTCACTCTAGCTGCTCTGCCTCAGGCCCCGCACATACCTAACGTTCGTCTTGCATGAGAGAAGCAGTGTGTGGCCCGGCATCGCGGAGGCCAAGAGAGGGCGTGTATCCCGGTAGTATCAAGTATGGGTGAGACATCGAGCGTATGGCCCGGCAGTACTGAGGATGAGTGAGGGAGAATGGGTGGCTCGGCAGCACCGAGAATGAGAAAGGCCGACTCTTTGGCTTAACAGCGTCGAGGATGAGATAGGTCGAGGATGTGGTATGGCAGTACAGAGGATGAGAAAGGCAGAGTGTAGTGCAAGTGATGACAGTATGTGGTGGCCAGGAGTCAGACGCGCCCCTCATGTCGCTTCCTCCTGAACACAGCTCGACACAGGCCTTTGTGAGCCCTCCTGGTGACAAGAACAACCACAACGGATTATTTGACATTAAAACAGAAGTTTCTAAAGTGTGCAGTGTAAGCAGTGGGGCTATTTTCTCGCTTGCGTCTACTGCTGTACTTCCTGGTGGTGTTGCCAGAATATAACAAAAGTTACTGAAGGCCGCGATGCATGCTGAAGTGCGATGCTGATGTGCTATGCTGACGTGCGTGCTGCTTCTGGCTACAAGTGGCACTGCCATTTTAGCACCGTGAAAGAAACGATGCGCAGGCAGTGGTAAGGCAAAGCACAAAAGAGGGGAAAAAAGCATAGGCAAGCAAAATCATGTTTTTTTAATTACCTTTAGAAGAATTCTCGCCAAAGTAATAGGAACCGGACACTGAAAAAATTAAGACAAGACATTTCATTATCACGACAAAAAGAAGGAAAAAAAAATATTCGAATAACATCTTTATAGGAGACAAGTGGTGTAGCTTTTCGGCTTACGACCCTTGTTCTTACAGCCTACGCTCTCATATGCTTCTTGCCTTTTACTTTAATTATTCATACATTAAAGAAACAATTCAACTGTCAAAATAACACGACATACTGATATTGCATTCACAAATTTAGCTGAAGGAAGGAATTATATATACACATTTTTCCCCTGCATAACTAGTACAAAAACGGAGAATTGGTGGGGTTGGGAGAGGAGGTGGCAGTGTTTCCTCTTCTTCACACTAGATGGCAGAAGAAGCCGGACCGCGAGTCATTGTCAGCACCATCTGTTGGCACAAGTTCAAACCAACCATCCTCTCGCGCGCGTTCGTACCCACAGAAGTTTGTTTTTACTGAACAAGGTGATTATAGTGGGGAAACACAATGACTTAATTTCGAAAACAAATTATGAAAACATAAAACATGATAATATACATTTCCTGCAGTGGACTGAAACATGTAACAGTTTCATAAAATACAAATAGCATTTATAATTTTCTTAAATCTTTGTTTATATGAAATCGAGCGAATTTTATGGAGCAATGGTTATGTTACGGATAAAAGAAGAAACTTTTTTCAGTCAGAAAACGGTGAAGGTTCCTTTAATACAGCGTGGCTAACTGTCCTTACAAATATATCGATCTTCTTATCGAGCGCATGACGGTAATTCACATTGCATCTAATACTCAGACGATATACTTCAGCTTTTTGAAGCAGACAGCCACTTTTATCTGGTCACATCTTTACGATTTTTTTTATATGCTCTCTACCATTAAGTCCTCGAGATATTTTACCCTGGACTTGGCTGATTTCCGTGAACTCGACCAGCCCTTGTGGTAAAGGTGAACTAACGGGCGGGTCCCGTTACAAAGATCAGAAACTTAGAGATTAAATGCGAAGTTTCTTCTCATACAGAACACTTGGGTGTTAGACGGCGCGCCGTCACCTGTTCGGCTGCGCTCACCACCATGACTAGGTATGTCCACACACCCGGGGCTCTTGTTGAATAATTCTGTTACCCCGCCCTCCGTCACCCCACACCGAACACCACCGAGGGACGACCATCCCTCCACACTCACACCACTTACAGACTCTCAGCTCATCATCTGTTGCGTCATTTGATCGTAGCCTCGCACGGTAACAGACGAGTTTAGATATCGATGCATAGGAACAGTAGAGTCAGTGAAGCGTCCTGTACAATATTTAACTCTACGGGATGTTCATGCCAGGTTAAGCAACCCGTCAGCGTATAAGTGTCGGTGTCCTGAGCGAAATCAAGGGAAATGTTTGCGTTAGGTCCAGCAACAAGTGTGAACTGGTTGGTGCAGGATTTCTAGACCAGTTTTAGGGATCTTCGCCTCCGTATAGTCAGTGTAGCACATAGGACCAACTCTAGGTGATGTTCGCGTCATGTACATCCACTAACAGTAATCACTGTTGGACTAGCTGTATCGGATGCTGACGCAACGTCCACCACGGAGCTAACCGGTCAGTGCAACAGCCCATGATCAGTTCCAGATGTTCGTACCAGTTCCAGCAACCATCTAACTAGTCAGCGTACGAGAGTTGCCCTTGACCAACTCTACGGTATAAGTACGCCAGATCCAGCGTCCAAATAACTACAGCCCTAAATCAAGGATAAGTGACGTTCATGCCGGGACCAGCCACAGGATAACTCGTCAGTGTAGCTGCCCTTGATCAACTCCTCGGGATATTCACGCCAGGTCGAACCAACAACAATGTCTCCTCTGTGATCACACCGAAACAACCAGCTAAATAACAATCATCGAAATTTGATTTGGCTGCTTTTTCAATACCGGCCGCACTATATCTTAAATTTCGCTGAAAACATGATCCCTAAAGCATTTCTGCTCTTTCTAAAGTCTTCGAATCTCTTCTCAAGCATTCTTCTCTCTGGAAATGTTGAGTCTCACACTCGACTCTCTGATCATCAACTTGATCTTCGCAAAGCTTAGTACACCGGACATCGTTTCCTGTTTTACTGTCTAGTCATCAACTTGGAGAGGCTTTCAGGAAGTTTTGCTGTGGACCTTGGTATTTTCAAAAGCATTTGACATGGTGTAGCAATGAGGTCTGATCTCAGAGTTCCTCACCTTTGACTTTCCTCCTTCATTCTCCCCTCACGTTTAGCTTTCTCCATGGCCAGGCTATCCTTGTATATATTGATTGACCAGTTTCCTCTCTGATGCTACTAACATCGATGTCCCTCTAGGTTCTGGTGTCTCTCTTTCGCCCTTCCGTTTCATTTCTAAGCTTACTTTCCCTCAGCAAATAATCACATGCATACACACGATGACAACTCGACTTTCGTAATTGTTCCTTCGAATCTACTTTATATTCAGATCTGACGGTCCTACGATTCCACAACTCACCACGAACATCTCTGGAAACGCCATACTATCTGATCGATCTTCGAAACCCCACATTACACAGATGCTTAAGACTGTCTCTAATAAACTGATATCTACACTCAGATGCCACGAGTTCTCTCAATCAACAAAGCTTCAGTTCTGCGAGGGAATTATTCGTCCTTGTATTAAGCACTATTCTCATCTTGGGAAGGTCTTTCTGTGCATACATACAGGACAAAGTCATGTTCAAAGTAAGCCGACTCGCTAACTTTCTCAACTTGACCTCAAGACTTGACACAGTTGACCTAAACCACCATAGCGTTTGTTCTCTCTCATTCTTCTATAGATATTATCTTGAGTTATGCTCCGGAGAACTTCTTGTTTGTATGCTCCTGCCAACAGCTAGACCGCGTAATAGCTGTCAAGCTACTCCATGACAATATCACTATGTGGCTGTTGGCAAATCAAGAGTAAGCCGTTGTAAAGTGTCTTCACGGCTGATGTTTTAAATAACTATTTCAAACCTCCTGTGTTTCTTAAAACTCACTACTTTCCCCTTTTTCATAAGAAAGTTTTCTGCTTCTTAGATAGTTCTATTTTTTTTTCCGCACTTCTCTCTCTTTGCTGTCCCTTTCATATTTCAATGCTGACTAATTTTCTTAGCTGATTACGACTTTCATATGGACTACAGTAGTAACTTACAAATCATAAAGAGGGCATGCTGATTATATACATGATCAATCACCATTTTGTGCTTTTACACTTAATGAAGAAGCGGCAATATAAGCTGAAATGAAATACGATTAAAGAAAAATAACAGCGTTAGGTGACGAGTTGTAATGTTCCCGTATTTAATGCTGCTACGGGTGGAGATGGCACTGCCACAGTATCAAATCAAATTCAAAGATGATCAGGAGTTGTTTTCCTGCTCACGAGGCACCCTCCATGGACATAGTAATGTCAGAGATCTATATACATACACAAAGCATAAGGGTAACTCTGGTAAAGGATACTGTAGAATATGAAGGAAATCTTAATGGAATACGAAACTCTTAGATAACAAATAATGGATGGGTTATGATAGTTTTTACCGTAACTTGTAGTTAAACATTACAAGTAATCTATTATGAAAAAAGATTATCCTTAACCCGTAGGAAAGAGTAGAACAGTGGACATAACGACGCTATTGTGTTGAGTCTTCAGCTATTCACCTGGATGGCGGTGTTTTTTGAACAACACTTAGAACTTATCATCCAGAAACTTACAACAGACTCACCATCTGTAAGTTGTGATGAATGTACATTATTCTGTCACCAAAGTTTTGCGGTCATGTTAGGTGTACAAGTGTTTAGTTACGAGAATACATAAACATTCAGTGCTCCATAACACACGTGGAGGAAGAGAAGCGCAGCGTCCACTATTCTCAAGGGAAGTAAAGATGCTCTCGGGCATTAGCGGAAAATGATAGTAATACTTTTGTTTCTTTCAGGAACATCAACCTGCACCTCTCTGGATAGGCTAATCTGATGTATGCGAGAATCATCGACTGTCAGCAGGCGTGTGCTGGATTGTGTGTCTTAATCTGTCCACAATGGATGGCATTGTACGTACAATATACATACATGAAGAATATTGTTGCAAATATATTTATTGGACGTCATCCTACGGACTCTAAAAATTCCAGTTAGGCATTTACCATGCTATTTCTTTCACGGATTCCGGTACATATCGATGCTGTAGCAACCGTGCTAAGCGAGTGTGAATACTAAAGTGACAGCCATGCTCAGCCCCGCTGCAGGTGAGTGTTAACATCATCACCAGACGCCACACACACACACACACACTGTAATGATCCAATAAAACTCGTCCACACGTCACAACAGCTCACGAGACGACATCGAGTGACGGCGTCAGCTGATGTTCGCGTCATAATGATCCAGACCTCACGATAACTCACCACCAGACAGACGGTAGTGAGTGACCTCGTTATCTGATCCAGGCCAGGCCCCGTTACATTACCACACTCATACGTGTCGGAATCTTTATGTGTTTTGTTAATTCATGAATGCGCCCAATTTCATAATCCTTCTTCCACTGCGTCTGTGTGTGTCATCAAGACAAGAGATATGAAGCGGATGATTGGGTGGTCCATTGCCGTCGTACGACTAATGGGAACGGATGTTGCATTTTAGTACTTTCTCCACATTTTGTGGCGAGTTCTGCTTTTCACTAATCAGTTTTTACCAATGTGCTTGGGAGATTTTCCTGGTACCGTAGGGATTAAAACGAAATAGACGTTGATCATGTCCAATGTTACTCTAGAAACTTAAGGGTAGAGTCTGCAGACTTGATTATGACTTATGGAGCATTGCCATCGTAAATGCCACCTATAATGACGGGAGCTGTCAACACCAACCAAGTGGCTGGGAGTGTTGTGAGAGGGACGCCACTCCCTCAGCTACCTTAATGGGTGGTGGTGCTCATCTCCAGCAACGTCTTATTATCTAGAGCCGATATGACCTCGGATACACAGCACTTGTACTAGTACCTAGCTTTCACACTGATGACGTATGACTGATATCAGATGATATCATTTCCGTCTTGTGGTTCATCAATAGTCAATCACGTTATTTGTTGTAGTACAACTAATCATATGAGTAGCATCACACTGAACACTGGCATGCAAGACAGTCTGACCTGAATGTATCTCTCAAGTTCAAATTTGTGTATCTTGTGTTCTCGTGAAGCTCGAGACGTCTACCACACCAGACACTAGGTTCTAAACGAGCATCAAAAACGTCCTTAAGACTTTGACACATTCGCTTGCATCAGTGATTTCAACTAATGGGAAGTACTGCTATGTAACCTCAGCTGACCCGTGCACCCTCAAGAGAAACTCATTACCTCGAGACAAGTTGGGGCCCCAAATAAGACCAGACAACTACCAGTGTTATCAGTAGAGTTAATCATGCACATCTCTAGCGAGGATACCATCCAGCACACAGTCGACCACAAGGGTGATCGAGACCCGTGTCAGTTGCTCTCTGTCTTCCTCTGTACTCGTCTTGTGCCGTTGATCTTGCAAGTCACCCATTAAGTAATAAGATCAAGCAGATAATAATCAGACCCCTGAGGTTCCTTGAGGTATAATTACCTGAGATTCAACCAACACTATTAGATCCTTACAGTTCAGAGTAGCGAGGGCCGGTAATCACACGTTGTGTTGTGGGCAAAACCATCGCCTAGCATTACGTTTACCCGGGTAAAAACCGAACTGTCAGTCACATTGATATGCCGAGTGGAGAAAACTGTTGCCAATGATGTGAAGGTCGAGGTCACAAAGATCTAATGATCATCTTGAAGAGTCAGTGCGCTGCGTGTAACATTAGAGCCACTCTCGAGTCGATCTTTATGCCCAGGGTAACCTACAAGTGCTGATAATGGTATGACAGGATCATATAAAAGACGTTTGATAAAACTTTGAAGGGCAGCATTATACGTAGGGAACGCACTCGTCATGCTGTTAAGTAGATCATTCAACGATGAACAAATAGGAATATCATATATGTAATCTAGCCCTGGGTACAGAAACTGGAGACATTATTGTTCTATGCGATTGTT
The DNA here is from genome assembly GCF_036320965.1 of Panulirus ornatus. Taxonomy (NCBI): domain Eukaryota; kingdom Metazoa; phylum Arthropoda; class Malacostraca; order Decapoda; family Palinuridae; genus Panulirus; species Panulirus ornatus. The sequence continues at coordinate 35,571,539 of NC_092241.1, read as the reverse complement.
GTACCTCGTATGATTCGTCCATATTTTGTAATTGTACGTTTTTAATTTCTTGGAAAGCAACAGTGAAAATCAACGCATTGTGTACATATAAAAAAAATCAAACTAATTCATTTGAGAGACACGGATCTCGTCTCTTCAAAGCGAAATCAAGTGATCTACACATACAACTACGTTAATTGTCATCTGATTAAGATATGGAAGATATACTCACTGAAAATGAGGCGGCGGCAGCGCTAATGCATCACCATCTAGACACAAACCCGCACATGGGTTCGAGGAAATCACACAGAGTTTATAATGTGGTAACGGGTCGATGAGGTTCTCTCTAGGTGTATTACCGACATACCTTCACTGTGGTGTGTAGACAGTGTACAGGTCCACATCGAGAAGAAAATTGTAGAATTTGTAATCAAACTCAGTACCAAGAGGTTCAATATGAGAAAATAAAAGATGTATCATGACGCGTTCGGGATGAAAGCTACACTTCTGGTTATGCAGGAAGAAGTCCTCTACCCAGTCCCTGTGATTAGCGTTCTTAATGACAAATCAGAGATTTCAATATGCGGCTTAAACTGCAGGCAATTTAGAATTTTACAGCCGTAACGTATTACCCTGGGGAATTTTAAGACATTATTATGTACTCTATCATCTTAAAACCTCTAGAGAGCAGCGTTTCAGTTCACGGGAGTACTCGAGGCGTGATATCCAGGCGATGGACATTCATGATCTTGACGGTGCAAAAGTTACAACTGTGGGCAAGGGCCATAAGCAAACGTGAAAGTGCTACTGTAATTAAAGAGAAACTTGTTTATTATCGACGCTCTATCTCTGCCTCCACTATCATCGCTACCACTAACAAGGCTTACACCACCACCGCAATTGAACCACGACCACCCTCATCACCATTAACGCCATCATCATCATCACTATAGCATACACTACCAACACCATCACTATTACAGCCATAACCATAATTACCATATCCAATAGCAGCACAATCATTGTCAGTACCACTGACACAATTATCACAATCACTACCACCATTACCATCGCATTCATAATCGTGATTAACACTAACACCATCACTACGACTACCATTTACACCGCTATTACAACCCCTACCACTATCACCCTCATTATCAAAACCACTAAGAACGCCGTTACCATCAAGCCACCTCGCGCTCTCTTCGTCTTTCTGCGTTCGCCCTACTCCCCTTCGTGCACCTCATGTCGAAGCTCCCACCTCACCTCGAATCTCCGATGCGTTTCACTGCCGTTGTTATCTTGCTACTTTTATCTCGGCTCTATAGTTTATCGATCCTTCTCGCGCCCAGTCCGCCTCCTTCCCTCCCCATTCCCTCGTCTCGTCTGGATGAACTTCAAAGTCATTGGCCCAGTTTTGTTGCGCATCCAGACACGGAAGTTCGTGGGAGACGACACAGGAAAAAATAACGGGAGTTCATCGTGAATTTTGTACGCTTCTATTATCTGGTGTAACACTAACATGGCGAAGATAAGAGGAGGATGTGAAGGATTAGTTTCCTGTCTATGAGAGTCTTCGGGAGTATTTTCAGCACGAACTGAATAACTAAAGTTATAGCTTTAATTTCCGCTTTAGACGAGTACGTGACACGAGACTTCGCGATTTCAGGAGAACAATGAAACAACACTTAACCTGTGGCGGTGTTCGCGTTCAAATTGTATATAATTTCATAGAGCATCTTTTACTTATATACAATAGATTTTTTCGTTGCGTTCATCTCTCCTAAGCGTCTCGTACCAGCACATCCTCCGTCTCACAACGTGTGAGACAGAACGAGAAGAAACACGGAAAAAGATTTTCTTTGGATTCACACTCTAAATTTGCGCTTTATACACGGCCTTACGTCGTGCTTTGTGGCTTCGCGTTGTTCATACACTCCATTCTCTCACCGGAGAGCTTTATTTTACTTTTTTTTTTTTCGTTTCAATTAGTTTCTCTCTCCGCCAGATTTCTTCCATCAAACTTTTTCTTTTTGTAAGGGGATCCAGGAGGAGAGCTGTCAGGGTAAAGAATTAAACAACGCCGGGTCGAGGTTTGCAGAAGGTGACTAGCCGAGAGAATGGCAATATGCTTACTACTGAGAGGGCCAGGAGCTACACAATACTGTCTTGAGTCCAACACAAGTTGGTTGGTCTACAGCACAGCGGTCTACAGCACAGAAAGATATGTGGGAACAGGTGAGGGTCAAGAGACAAACAGTACTGTCTGAGAGTCTGCTTCATTTGCTCAAATCCACTCTTAAACTTATGTATAACAGCCAAGCCCCACACACGTCGCTGTGTTTTCCCCTGCCCGCTTCATATGTCTTGGTTCAGTTCAAAAACAGCAGAACGCCCCTGTATGCTATACCGTTCCAATTTAATCAGTCCCTTGCAAAGCACCTCACAATCCATGCAATTTCAAGCCCTGACCCCTTAAAACATTTTTCACTACATCTTTCCATTTTGTCCTTTCCAGTTCTGACATATACCCCCTCTTAGCTCCTCCACACTCATCCTCTCTATATGACCATACCATTTCAGCCTACGCTGTTCATCTCTCATGAACACACTCCTCTTATTACAAAACCTCCCTCTTATCCTACCATTTCTTACTTGGTCAACCTTTACACAGCACATGCTGCCCTCAAGCATTTCATTTGTAACACATCCATCCTCCTTCGCACTTTCTGATCTATGGCGCTCGCTTCGCATTCACACATCAGCACTAGGACGACTATACCATCAAACATACCCATCTTTGCCCTAACATACAGTTACCATTCTTCCCATACAATCTTTTAAGCGCTTACGAGTATAGCCCCGTCACTTGCCTTACGGGTCCCCTCAGCTTTCATTATTTCAACCGCTGCCATATCCTCTTCAAGGTATTATGAAACAAACCACTTACTCCAGCTTCTCTCTATTCAAAGTCACATCCAAAGCAACCTATCTACCTGCCCATAACCTTATTCATTTTTATATTAACTCCCAACTTTCTTCTTTCACATATTCTTGCAAACTCAAGACACCTGCTTCTACAGTTTTTCACTCGAGAATTCTTGTTATACTTATCATACATATATACTGTAGGTGTATATCATTAAGGATTTTTCTCTCAAGTCAAAAGCTCCAGTTACGGATAAAAGTCCTCACCGAAGTCTGGCCTGAAATGAAACATCGATAATGGCTAAAAAGATAGGAATAAAGAAGAAATAGTCATCTGAATTTGGGAGGAAGTGAAAGACTTGCCTTTCAAAAAGAGGCGATCCGAATTTGCTAGGAAAACATGAGAGGGTAGAATTCTAAAGGGTAGCTGTGTAGGATACATGGGAACCGAAATAAAAGCGGTCCACCTTTAATTTGATGGCAATAATAATGTAAAGGAGTGCTCATCCATTTTTCATGATCTGTCTAACGGTGAAGGCAATTGAAAAAAAGGACAAAAACCGATGTCATATAGACAGACATGGGAAAATGAATCTTTGCTGCAGCGTTAAGCAAGTAGGAAAAAATTTGAGGTCATACTGGGGGATTAGTTAAGTCCGATTGCTTTGGTCTCGACTCTCTGTCATGTAAGTATGACGTGAGAAAAACCTTCCAATAGGTGAGGGCAGTAACCTATTTCATATAAGGAAGAATCAGTTCTGTACATAATCGGAACAACCATTCGATAAGAATTCTCTGCATCTGATCAGACCATCCATTTTCTTAGAAGCAGAGTTATCACTGTGTAATGTGGGATTTCTTAAGACAGAAATATAGTGCTACTTCGACACACAACTGTTCCGAAAACATTATCATCTCTCATTTCTCTTACCTCACCATTTCTTATTTTCTCTCATCATATATGTCACGCGCTGTCGTGTATCACGCTACCCCTTCATTCACACTGTCTAACCTACTCTCGTTTCTCGAACTTGTAGAGTCTTCTTGCAATTTCTCATTCCTCTTCATCTCCATCGCTGTCTTTTATTGAATATTCCCACATCTCTCAGATCTCTCACATTCCTCTCTCCCGCTCCCTTGTGTTTGTTCAGCTTCCGTAATGCTGAATCTCACCATTAGTCACTCTGAATATCAACAATTACAGGTGCTCTAAAATGGCTGTGGCTTTAAGTCAACAAGCATATACGATATATTTGTGAAATTAATAAACTACTGAAAATCATCGAAGACAAGTAAATAAAGTGATTACGTGTGTCCTAGGTCATAACTGATCACATATTACATTAGTTTTTGATTGGCAAATCAAAGCTGTTAAGAGCCTCCTGGAAAATCCTTGGGTGACTTAGGAGAAATTTGTCTGGTACTGAAAATGACTGACTACTCATGTGTCTCTTGATACCAGACATGAGATCTGCAAACTGCGATCTTCATAGTGTATCAACACGGCTCCGCGGATGGATTCATGTCATTCGTGCATTGTGTCCCGGACGTATTCCCACTCTGCACCAGCAGTGTCACGGTTCTCAGTTTGGATCACAAGTCTTAACCAAAGGCTGGAGCCTTAGTGTTGTGCCCACACGTCACAGTATGTAATGGGTACTGTTTCACTGGAAGTATTAATAGGTCTAAGTGACAATTCGTGATCCTCTGGTTAGATTTGTAGTTCTATCCTCAGGCGAAAGTAGTCCATTCCACTGTCAACCATTACGATGTCAAACTGGGCTTAATGGCCAAGTCTATTTAATGGGCAGAAAAAGAGGCGCGCACTCGTAACTTGTGAAAAAACAAAAAAAAAAAACGAAAAAAAAAAAACATGCGAATTCTGCTGATCGCACTGTTCTTGACACGCAAACGTAGAAAGTTATCGTCAATGAAAACGATAAGGACGTAAGCTGAGAAAGCTTAAGTAAAACTTTCAAAGTGTTAAAGAGAACATATGTGCCAATGCAAGGTATATGGTCTTCTTCCAAAACGAATGCGGAACGAATATAGAAAGGTGTAACGGTATACAGAGGAGTCTATCAACCAAGAAAGAATATGATAACAAAGAGAGATCAATTATCGATATATAAAGCCATGTAAAATTTGCGTAAAAAAAGCAAGAAACTATGAGTCAAAGTAAACATCAGTATGAAGTCTATCTTGCTGAAAATAGCAAAATAAATTCTAAAAGAGTTTCAAAGCTATGTTATAGCAAGAGAGTCATTACCAAGTCATTTGGTCATTACTTAGGGAGAATGGTGACCTAGTACTTACGAATGAATATAAAACTCATTTCCTGAATCCATTTCCAGTGGTATGAGAGGAAATCGCTCGAAAACATGAAGACATAAAAGCTGAATATACAGGATGGCGCTTTATAGAGATCTTTTGAAAGCAGTTCCTTGTAGTATTCTGAATGATTGCTATGATCATGTTTTTAGAGAGATAAGTCATCTTTTTTATCCAGAAAAGTTTCTCTTTTATATTACTTTACGCCCTACGACCAAAAAACAGAAAAAATTAGTGGAAAGTTCTAAAATAAATGAGTAAGGCGCGCTCGAATACAAAAGTGTGATAAGGTTAATGGCTAACAAGTCGAACATTCATCACGATCAAAGTCCATATGCGGAGCGAGTTTTGGGCCACCCCATGTATCACCTACACTAAATGGAATACAAGTAAATAAAACGGCAAGTTCAGATAAGTTTCATGCTACAACAATGAGAGAGACGAAAAATTAGTCAAACTCTTGACTGCTCTTTTCAGCAAGTCATTTGCTGTGAAGAAAGTTCCAGAGCATCGGAAGTTTACCAAAGTAACGACGATACTGACATAAAAGCTGAATATATATTGATAATGTTGAAGTTGGAGAAAAGTCTGGTACAAGTATTCACCGACAAACTCGTTTTGAGGTCGCTTTCAACAGAGCATGTATTGTTGATTAACATGACAGTTCAAAAAATAATCAATTTTAAATATGCAAATTTTAATGATCTTTGCATAGCTCTCGCCAGACAAACCTGCGATAATATTATCAATAAAACCACATCGACGTAGCTTAGAGAAGCTTCAGTAAAACCCTCAAAGCAGTAGGAGGAACATACGTGCTCATGCGCACTAGACAGTCTATTTCGAAAACAGCCAAAATGGTGAGACGGTGAAGCAAAAAAAGCGCCTGTTGTCTAAAAGAGTAGCTCATGAGAAACTCAACCAGGCCAGCAACCATCAAGATAGAGTAATTTAGGTAAGAGAGCTATACAACAAAGTAAACGTCAACATAAAGCATTACTGATGGAAACAGCGAAAGAAACCCAAGGAGTTTCACAGTGATGTTAGTAGCAAGAGAATCATAACCCAGTCAACTGGTCCATTAATCATGGAAAACAGTGACTTGGGTCAAGACAACGAAGCCATGGCAAAAGTTGTAAATCCCTTTTTTGCGTCTGTATTTACGATCAAAGACGCAACCCATGTCCGAAATCTAGTTTCGCTGATAAGAGAGGAGTATGTTCTTCAACAAACTGACATAAAAACTGAAGACATACTATCAGCAATAAACAAAATGCAAATATATGAAACGGCAGGACCTAATAAGTTTTATCCAAGGCATATGAAAGAGGCGAACAATGAGATAGTTCAGCCTTTGACTGCTCTATTCAATAAGTCACTTGCCACTGGAAAAGGTCCAGAGAAATGGATTAATAAACTATTTTCAGCATGGTTTTCGACGAAATTGCTCAAATAAGACACATCAGTATGTTTTCTTTATGATATTTGCGATGGAAGTAGATGATGTCATCTCTCTAAATTTCAAAACAGAAATAAAAATCGACAAAGCTCCGAATTAAAAGTCGTTGGCAAAATTTAAGTGACATGGTACAGTTGGGTTGTGTTTTAGTGATTAGGAAAATGGTCGACTGTCCGTAAACAAAGAGTAGCTATTAATGGCCATGCCTCAGAATGGTTAGACGTTACGAGCAGTGCCACAAGGATCAGTCTCTGGACCGGTTCTCCTTCTTATATATATATATATATATATATATATATATATATATATATATATATATATATATATATATATACATATATTAATTATTATTGGGCTGCGTTACAGGATATCAAAATTCTCTGGTGATAAAACAAGTTAGGAGATAAATCTACAAATGAACTTGAATATCTGCACTGACAAACTTATGGAGTAGGCTTATAGGTGGCAGAAGAATTCCAACTTCGATACATGCAAAGTTTTACATATCGGTGGCAAAAATGAAAAGGCGAGCTGCAGTATGAATTGTGTTGACGTGAAAATAACAAATTAGTAAAAAGTCTCGGGTGTAATATTCTCTGGTACCTAAAACCACGTAAGCAGTGCACAGAAGCAGTGAAAAGAGCAAACAAAATTCTTGAGTTCATAGGTAGGGCCTTCGAATTTTAGTCCAGAGATATCATCTTTACTCTTTACTTTTCATTGGTTCGTCCTCACCCAGAATATTGTGTTCAGTTTTGGTCATCAAGAGATGATACGCAGGATGAGACACAAATCTTACGAGATCAGATTAAAAGACTTGAATACATTAACTTAGAAAAGAGAAAGTTAAGAGGTGACCTAATACAAGTAATCGAAATCATCAAAGGCTTTGATAATCTTGATATATCAAGTCATTCAAGACCTGACTTGTCTGATTTCACTCGTAGTAATGGATAAAATCTCGAGGGAAAACGTTTTACCAAATGAAGCGAAGCACCTTTTCTTCAACAGGATTGTAAACATATGGAACGACTTGCCAGTTAGAGTGGTTGAAATCAGTACTATAGATACGTTTAAGAATAGACTTTATAAGTATTTCGCATCAAGGCTATGGATACGTTTAAGAATAGACTTTATAAGTATTTCGCATCAAGGCTACGACTTACATTATTTGCGCCTCCATAAGTCACACTAACAATTTCCAAGTTATTTTCTTTGAACCTTCTTTCGCCACAGTAATCTGCGAGTTTCTGATATCTTCCACTATCATAAACAGCCTGTTTGTGTTTGAAATCCCTTCTATTCCTGTGTGTTCAAAATCACGTAACAAGACCCCGCCTGAAAAATCTTCGTCCAATTAGACAAACGCCTAGGGTTGGTAAACTTGTGGAAAACATTATTCGATACTAAATTGGTAAATCATTAACAGGACCATCACTTAGAAACACGATTCTCAGCATGCTTATCGGCGAAATCGCTCGTTTCACATGATATGCATGATGAATGTAAAGTACATGACGTCATCCATTTTGGATTTTCAAAAGAAAAAGAAAAAACACGATATATTATCGCATTAAAGCTTGCTAGCAAAAGTTAGGTGACATTGTATTATTGGGTTGTACTTCAGTGATCAGGAAATTGGATGATTATCCGTAAACATATCCGTAAACAGAGACTAGTGATTAATGATCAAACATGTGTATGGTCAGACGCAACATGTGGTGTGCCACAGGGATCAGTCTTGAGACTGGTTCTCTTTCTCATGCATATTAATGATACTGATAATGGGCTGCGTTGCAAGATATGCAAACAATCATAGCTTTGGTAATAAATTCAAAGCTAAAAATGAACAACTGCAGCTTCAGCTTCAGACTGAGACAGTCAAATTGATGGACTGGCCTCCGAAAGTCTAAACAAACAGTGCACAGTAGTAGTAAAAAGCGGCAAATATAATACTTGAGTTCATAGATTGAGCTTTCGAATTCAGAGCCATAGATAACTATCCTCACTCTCTACAGTGTATTAGTGCGTCACCACCCTGAATATTATGTCAGTCTTGGTTACCGTACAGTACGTGAGAAAAGAAATAGACACAGTGGAGAAAGTCCAGAAGCTAGACACCAAAATGCTTCCCAGACTGAGGAACACATCACAATGGAGCCCGCTAAAAGACCTGGAGTTATTCAGCTTAGAAAAGAGAAGGTTAACAAGTGTGACTGGTATTCCAAATCATCAAAAGCTTTGAAACCACACGAGATACTAGCAAGCTGCTGAAGGATAAATTTCCTTCTGACTTCAATTGTGATAATGGTTACCAACTCGTGGGCATAACTTGTATTTCGATGGATGCTAAGTACTTGTTCTCCAGCAGGACTGTATATATATACGGAATAGTTTACCATTCATAGTAGGTGAAACCAGTTTCACAGACACTGTACGTTTAAGGATAAGTTTTTCATGTACTTCGCTACAGATCCACGTGAAAAGTTCATAGATATTTCTCTTTGAATCATTTGCACGCTTTTCTAACCATGCTACACTAATCTAGGAGTTTCAATTGTCTTCCATTATGACAATTTGTCGCGTTAAAGACCCAGTGCTCTGTTGCTGTTTGAAATCCAATGCAATCCTTTGTATATGCAGCCCATCGTCATCGGCCATTTAAAGGAAGATGCCATGGGAGATCAACTACTACTTTATAGTAGTAGTTAAATAGTTAAGATGATATATGATGGCCTGAGGTCAACTCTGGACTTGTCTTTCTGTGTGAAATACCTCAACGTTTGGTTTCGCAACATATAACTCTCTGTACGAGTGAATTTTTCATTTTCATCTCTGCAGGAATAAGAAGTCCAAATAGCGTTCTAGATCGGCGTTGATCACTTGGGTCAAAACTGGAACCAATTACTAATTGCCTTATCTTAATTATGAAACACTGTGATTATCATGGCGATCCACGCCACGCAGCGAACTGGAAAGGATGTGGGTCAAGCAAGTGGGACGTGACTACACTCCATCTATCTGGCTGTGCACGAAGTGCTGGCCGCTGGTGCTGAGCCACATTCCGTAAAGCTATAAAGCATGAAACTTTTTGCGAGGTGCGCTCCCACGTTGTATAATGACTAGTAATCAACGCCACTTTATGCATGAGTGGGAGGATGGTCGAGCAAAATAAAAGGAGTAGGGAGAGGTAGGAGGGTCTCGTCTCCCTTTTTATGTACTCTGCCCTGCTAAGGCTCCATGATATTCTCTCTCTCTCTCTCTCTCTCTCTCTCTCTCTCTCTCTCTCTCTCTCTCTCTCTCTCTCTCTCTCTCTCTGTAATCTTTGTTTTTCTCTATTTCCTTCTTTTTTTTCCTTTCTTTGTTTTTCCTTTGCTTGTATTTGTCTATTACTCTCTCGATCTCTTACACGACCCGTTCTTTGCGACTCTAAACTTTTCCTGAGGTGAATGCTGCACGCTAACAGCACCTTTTGGCAAACTCACTTGAGTACTCTTTACAACTGAATCACTGAATATAGAAAGGAAGGAGCATGCAGTCTTGTCCACAATCTCTTTCCTCGTTTTTTTTTCTTTTTAAGATAAGATCTGTTATACTTAGGTCTCTGTAACGTCGTAGATGATATATAACTGTCCATGATGTCAAAGGCAGTCAAAGGTGCCAGTCATGCTTTGTGTGATTAGACAATCTGGGAGATGTTGACGAGATCGTCTGTTGTATGACTCTTCCTTAGGTCAGATTGCTTTACATTCAGCAGACAATGTTTATTGAAGAAATCTGTTCTTTGCTGAGAAGTAAGAGTGGCCAGGATGTTTGCAGTGACAAAATAACGATATAACTTTGTAGTTAACCCACGTCTCCTTGGCTCGTTTTCTTCTTTTTTTTTTTTTTAACCCCATAAAGCTGAGTGATTAGCTTATGCAAAGTTGGCAACTTGGAAATTGGAAAGTGAATCAGTAGAACTACAGATATCAAGCCTCTTAGCTTCTGTGGTTTCTATCGCCTTCATAAAACTAAGTACATCGTCCTCCTTCACTGACAAAACTGTCAGTTGCGACGCTGTAAGAGCCAGCCCTATAGACAGTGTTCGCTGTGGAACTTGTATTTATTCAACGAAGTGCGAAGCTAGTAGGTAGCAGTATCGTTATTTCTAGTCGTCAGATGACCACTATATGTATTCTCAACACGTGGATATTCTTATCTAGTGAGGAGGTGGTTCATAGATGTGGTCGCTATAAACTTGGAGCCAGTAATGCTTGAGCCTAAATTTCTCTTCATATCCAACTCTCTTCATATCCAACTCTCATCATGAAAAAGGCAAGCATTGCATTCCTCCCATTCAGCAACATGTAAACTGTACACTTTCAGGGATGGTCTATAAGTCTTGGTTACATATTGTCACAGGAGTACAGAAGTGCATGTCGGACATAGGTTGTGATCAGTGAAGGCAGATTATTGTCTGCTAATGTCACCAAACTATACAAACGTTCAGCTGATATCGTCAAGCACCGAGAGATCTAACTGCGAAGTCTTCCATACCCCATACCAGTGGAGTGCAGAGGGCGTCTTCTCTTCTCTCCTTCAGTGTAAACAGTGCGGTGAAGACAGTTCTGTTGTCATAGGCGCCGACATATCCCTGGGAGTGACGAATGGTGAACAGAGGAAGGCGGGTCAGTCATAACTGATCTGATGGGGAGATGTCTAAATAGTAATTTAGACACTGCGAGGAATTGGTTATAATTCCTTTGGATGAAGAGCTCGCTGGTTTAGGCCATCGAAGTTACAAACGTTGCCTTGCTTGTACAAACGTTTTCAACTAGGTCAACACTGCCTAGACACCTAATAACACAGCCCTATGCACCTTGCCTCTTGGATATATGCACTGCACACATTAAGACTATCCAGCGTTGATGCATGAAATGAGAACATCTTTAGTTGGTCAAGGACCATGGCGTTAATTGGCTGGGCATAAAAAGCCTTGTTAAAGCACACTGCAGGACTGCCTTCTGGCCCTTTTCTCTTTCATTCTTACCATGAGATATAACCGCCAATTCAGCCATATTTGTTAGGAATAGTAACTTTTATAAAGGTTTCTTTAGTGGCCACTGTATCAGGAAAACGGGGATCGTGTGGCTCTGTTGCTTCACCTGACACTTGCAAAGAGACGCCCGCATACCGCTCAAAAGTACGGAGGGTCATTCATCACGCTAAACATCTTATTGGAAGTAATGGAAGGCGTCTAAGCTTGCGGCCTGTGGAATCCTTGAACAAGGTTTTGTGGGTCGCAAATTTTCTTCCTGAAGTATCCCAAATAACGGGTTAATCTCTATCCTGAGTTGGGCAAAGAATGGGAAGGACAAGTACTCAGAACAGATCTGCATAATTCTATGATTACTCAAGATTATACCTCTCAAGAAAGAGCCTTGCCCATTCAAGGTACCTTTTTCTTTGAGAAACGTTTTCTTGAAGATCTCACCTAAAGCAATGGATGTATCTTATTCCCCTCATCAGTCACTTGGGTTGCAGTTACAGCTATGCTGCACTATGTAGGCTTTGAGGCGCCTGGTTGGTACTCTAGTTTTCCTTGGATAGGAAACCGTGGGGACTAGGTCCTTTGTGCTCAGGGGCGTTGATCACACGCTGGCATTCTTCCAGTTTTCTTTACTTCCCTGTCACCTGTCTTTGGGTGGTCTGGTATTGTGGTTCCTGGAACCACTCTTAACTGAGGAGCAATGTCGTTTGGATGTGGTTGAGGTGCGTTTTCTAACGTTGTTAGTGTGAGTTTTCACAGCTCACAGCTGTCAAGTATCAGTTCTCTCCCTGGCTACTCAATCTATGGATCAGACCATGTGTTGCTCAAGGGCTCCATTAATATGATAATGAGGGAATGATTACTGGTGCCTGAGTTAAGGTCGTTAGCTGGATACAATAGTATCAGGCCTCAGGTGAGAATATTCTCCCTCTCTCTCTGCATCTACTTTATAGTTACGCTTTGTTCTTACTTAAACCATAACTTTCAACGCAGTACTTTAATCATCATGCTCAGTATGAGGATTAGTATATGCATTAACACAATGCGGCTCAGGTTCTAAGAGCTGGCTGATTACTTAGGCGTAAGCTAAGCGACTTGATCACCAGCAGAGTGGAAAATCGAGATACGTATGGTTGTCGTGAGTGTGAGACACGGATTATAACGAGAAACCGTTGACTCATCTGATGACGTCCTGTGCATTGTATGAATGAGCGTGTCTCGTGCATTTGGCAGCAGTCAATACCCCCAGTGCGGACACCTAGGCTGGTGTGGTAGCGTGGATCATGATCTCTTGGCTGTAGTGATTGCTGCTAAGGTATAGTCACCACTGATCCACTGATGAATGTGATATGATAACTGGACGCTCTAGCGACACAACTGAATTGAATTGAAGATAGTACAGCTGACGCTCAAAACTACAACGAAATGTAGAACAAGGAGAATGAATAGGAGAGGAAGGAACGGAATAAGAGGAGTTCCACGGTTACTTTGCAGTCATATGATGGATGTATGATTGAATAAGGGTAAAAGTACACACTCAAAAAATCGTCGGGTCGATACAAAGTGATACCAGAGACAATTCTCCTTGATATAAGCTACCGTCTGTGTTTGAACCAGCACCACAGAGTGAGACGCTGTTGAGATAGCACAGGAAAATTAGACACAGATGATGAAGACGACAGAAACAGGCAAAGAAAAAAAAAAAAAAAAAAAAAAGAGACGATTCTGTACTTTTGGCATATGTTGGTCTGGCATCAATGTTCTGTGCTTGTTGGGCAGAAAACATCTGAAAATGAAGTCAGAAGCGTATTGCAGCTTAAATTTCTGAGATGAATTTCTGTATGATTTCGTACGGCGCCATCTATATATAGAGTCAACCGAATCAACGATACAGGCGGGAAAGACCCAAAGAGTATGGTTTTCATCACGACAACCAATGATCATCGTGGATGAGGACGTAATAACTGATGCCATCTGCGGACTACGGCGCCAGTAGAGTTCCCAACGGAAAGCTTCTGTATTACGTGTTGTCGGCAAAATAGTCAAGTGGAGGAGCCTCTGAACGACAAATCACGAACGAAGTAACTGGCAGTTCATTTCTGCTTTGCATGGAAGGAACCAACGACTGGACGACGGTATACTTGACATGACTGGCATGTGACCCCAGTGCTAACTGGTGGTGATCAAGTGTTCGTAGGATGGCATCTGTAATCCAGGTGTTGTCAGGGTTAATGCGAGTTCCTCCTTCAACATGTAATTTTCCCAGAGGTACACACGAAAACTTCCTACCTCTACTGCGATACAAGGTCGCCTTCACCACTGCATTACACTACGTGCTACCGAGAGAGTGAACGACTGGTAACATCAATGACAGGTTTTACTAGTAGACTGGCTGGCAGGATTACTCTCTGCTGTCCAGTTGAGGGCAGAGATACCCGCTGGGTTATCACACCTAAGCCCAGCAGCCAAACACTAGTGCAAGGGAGGTGGGTAGATAATTTTTTTTTTCTTTTTCGACTTAAATCATAGATTCTGGATCTAATATCCAAGTTTCTTCTCATTCTAAATATTTCTTTTACAATTTCAGAGATGATAATTCATGTGAACAATACTATTTCTTTCTACGTTAAGTTTCCATTCTGTCTCGTTTTATATAAATTACGAATTTACTGATACTTTTACTGTACTGTGGTCAGTGGGAGGCAGCCACCGACTAGTGAGGTATATATTACCTGTACTACCCGCCTGTGTGTAGGGAAGGTGAGTGATGGCTGGTCATGCTTTTCTTCTACCTCAAAAAAAAAAAAAAAAGTGAGCTTTCAGTCCACAAACATTCAGTCTCTTCATTTCACATCTAATACTTGACAACACCTCTCATACGACTCGTTATTCTTATCATTTTCCTAGTGTAAGCGTTATGTGCCAACCTTGACTTCTGGCAAAATCTAGTCGTAAGTACTCGTAAAGTAGATACTTCAGAAGACGCCTCATCACAATATGACGGCTTCCGTTATCTAACTTTCCTGTGTACTCCCACAAACATGGATTCCATTTTCTTTTGTGCTTAAATCATCCCAGCCTCTTTCCTTTCTTCCCTGTCTTTCGGAACCATTTGTCTCCATTGATAATGTTTCGTGTTCTTTCTCATAGACTGATCCTCCTCACTCTCTTTCCCTGCCTAGCCCGATATAATGTTCTAATACTAAATTCGTCCTCATTCCCGTTTCCTATTCTTGCCGTCGGCCTCTAGCCTCATTTCCTTTGGTTCACCTTCTCTCCTCCTTCCATTTTAACTGATACACTTCTAACTTCCTACATATACCTGACATTGGAGTACGAGTCCCGGATTCATCAAACTGATGTACGGAAAGCAGAGGTGTGACAGGGAGTTACTGTGCAGATGACCGAGACGGATTAAAAGTAGGACGCCCGGATGGAGATCCAAAAAGAACACCAGAAGAGAGGGAAATATAACCTAAAACGAAAGAATGGAAAAAGACAGCTAACGAGATAGGTCATGACGATACTGGAATGGGCAAGAATCATACGGAATCTGCAGAACGGGTGAAATATCTGTCTTTCTCTGCACAGCGTAGGATTGTTGGGCTTGAAATCAACGTGCAAATATCTATATGGTAAGAAGAATAGACATGAGCATAAAGATAAGGAGTGCTGTCCCTACTTGTAGCTTCGTAAATTAAAACCTCTGAGCATTACACCCTCGTCAGCAAGGAGCATAGACATAATCTGACTCTAGGTGTTGGTGGAAGGTTTTCCTAGATGTAAACCTTACTGACCCTTCTTCTAGAGAGAGGAGAGTGACTAGAGGTCATAGCTTCTGAACAATCGATATTGTTTTGATGGCCAGGAGAGAGAGGAAGTCACCTTCACACATGGAAACAAAGTAATTCCTTCAAAGATTCGAAAATGATTACGACCGTTCAGCGGAAAGCGATCCTTTGTCCACCCCTCGGTGCCTTGGGAGCTGTTACAAGTGGTAACTGCGTACGCCAGCCACTACCAAAGTAGACTGCAGATGTCATATCAATATGGAGGTGAGGAGCACGTTGTGGTTGTAGTAATAACAATAAGTGGAGGGCATTACAGGCTGTTAAAGGTAATACAGTGTCGGGTTTATGTTTGAACAGCTGACACCATCAGAGAGAAGCACGGGCTCTTCGTGAGCTGCTGGTGATGGAAGGTAATTCTTGCGGTAAATCGCTATGGAAGTGGTATTGCTGGGGTGGATGTTCTATTGATGAGGGAAGAGAGGAGGGGAGCGCACAGCTCCCCCAAGGAGAAGCCAGAGGAAGACATGAATGTGCTGGTAACATTGTAACTCTGGTCGAATGCAACACGAGCTACGTGTTTATGTGACTGACCTGCTGGTGCTGTGGTGACAGTGTCAGCATGGCCGAGCGTCTGACAGAGACTGACAGAACCAGCAGCATGTTTTGGTACCTCGCCGAGTTCTGGAGTTTGTGGCCAGACCAAGCGACACAAAGCCGGCGTGCTTGTAGATACGTATGTATATGACCAAGCCATGAGACCAAGCCAGCTTGTATATTACCGACTGAGATATACGTGCGACCACCGAGTGAATTACCAGGCCAAGACATACTTTCGGCCAGCGATGTATATATAAGACCAGGAGACAAACAACTGGCCAGAGTATACATAAAAAGGTTAAGAGATTCGCCCGGCCAGTGTGTATATTGTTTGGGTAAGAGAGATACATCAGACCAGAGTGTTTATGACAAGGCCCAGGAACACAGTCAGCCAGAGTGCATATGACTATGACAAGAGATATATATACATCCGACGAGAGTGTATATGACAGGGCCAAAAGACACACACACACACACACACACACACACTGGACCAGTGTATTCCACGTCAGGGCCATGACACACATATGTGACTATCGTGCTTATGACTAGACCTAGGTATATACACAACTGCCAGCATGTTATAATGTCTGACTGGATTATCCATGTTACTTGCAGCAACACCGACGGCTGCAGCTCTGTCTGGTGCTCCTCCTCCCTGTGCTGACATCTGCCTGACTACTGTATATACAGCCGCGATCACTGACCACCAGCACTCCGCCCTGTGCTTACTCCTGCCTGTTCGCTGTACAACACAGCCGCCCTCACGAACCGCTGACACTCCGCTCTGAGCTTACATCTGCCTGTTCACTGTAAATATGCTCGCCTCAACATTAACTCACTAAAACGCACACACAGGCATCGAGAAAACTATGAACCCTGGCTGCAAGCAATGATGGAATTCACGAGTTTGAAAAATAAAACTTTGAAAAGCACAGAAGCTGAGGAAAGGTAGGAACACGAATAGACACTGTGCATGTACATAGTTATACATTACAAAGTAAACATATAATAAAACAAAATGCTTCCTCGGACGTAGAAAACACACACACACACACACACACACACACACACACACACACACATTCCATCAGGCACACGCTGACAACAGTGGACCATTACTCCCCCGCCTGAGAGCTGGCAAGTTTCCGATTATGGCGAAACCTTGACAAACGGTTCATCTTTCTGGCTCACATTGCTCCAGCGAGTAATCCAACTGAGGGGATACGCACAGCCTTGGAAATGGCTGCAATAATTGAAGAACCTACTCCTAGCGAGGGTGGTGAGGTAGGTCGGGGTTATAGTGTTGCTGTAACGAGGTTTCGGTGTATCTGTCAGCATCGCTCGTGTACCTTGGGTGTCGTTGACTCGAAAGTGTCTCGATACCTGAAGACTGTAACGTTAGCTCCTCTCATCACTCTCTCGGTCCTCTCTCTGTTTATCTGGATTACTCTAACGTCTGGACTCAGTGATCCCTGCAGAATCCTTTATGTATTTCACACAGGTGTGGGCTGGTATTGTAGTGTGTGTGTGTGTGTGTGACGTGTGCGTGGGTAATTAAACAATGTCATATATTGTTCAGTGTAAAAAGGTCGTTTGAATCAATTCATCATTCTTCTTCAGCACAGACATGTTCAAATATTGTTCCAGTCCCTCACGCAAGGTGTGAGAGATGGCGAAATAGAGGACGGGGAAGCCGGAGGAAGATTAAAAGAATGATAAGTATATGAGGGACGTGATGATAAGAAAGAGGAGATCAGATAAAGATAGAAGGTCATAAGAAGAGAATAATTGAGAGGGAAGGGGATGAAGAAGGGAAGTGTGGCAGTCATCATCATGATCACTATCGTCTACACCAGCGATCATGATCGTTAGGAGTCAGCAGCAGGAGACAAGCTCTGTACCACCAACCTCACCGACCAGGTGAGGAGGTGGAGGCATTTACCTGAACTTGTGCAAGAGTGATGTAACGCCGAGCTGCCTCCCATCCACCCACCGCCACACACACACACACACTAGCACGGGTAGAACACCTCACGTGCAGGCGTGCTGGTGGTCTGTCCTTCCATTTGCCGACGCATTATACATTCATGGACATAAAATGAAAACAAGGATGATCATTTTGTTCTCCAGTCTCTAAATGACGTAATCCCATCTCGTCCAGACACACACGAGTGTGACGACATCACATGACTCACAAGCCAGAATGACCATGACAATACAGCCTGTGCGCGCGCGCACACACACTCACACACACACACACACACACACACACACACACACACACACACACACACAAATATTCCACGCACATCCACACGTACTCGTGCTTCCCCTTACCCGCCTCACACGCACATCTACTGTACATACACAAATACGTACGCATGTTGCCCTCACTCTCCCGCAGTCATGTAATCCTTTCTGCAGGCAGGCAAGCTTGTAGGACGCTCTCCCCAGACAGGCAAAGAGGAGTAGCAAAATGGACGATTCCTTTCCACACTATAGCCCATAGATGCGACCCGTCTACTTGTGTACCGAACAGACTACGGTGAAAATATTAGCTCCTGCATCTCCATACCCGTGGCCTTGCAGCACGTTTTGTGAGATAATAGGGAAAGATAACGGAAGAGGAGAAGCAGAAGAAGAAGAGAGAGAGAGAGAGGGATTAAAGGAAGAGAAATACGAAAGGGAACGATGGGTGGCAGTAAATGATAAAACTGAGTTGGATAACCATGTTGACCTGAAGAAAAAAGGAAATGCGAATGACAGTAAGAAGGAAGATGATGAAGCGGTAGAGTGAGGAGGAGCTGTGTGCTCCGTCACAAATGTCTTGCGGTGATCAAATGGGGAAAATGCTGTATGATCAACAACAGGACACGTAAATGTTCTACGTAATTTACACATGACTACTTATTACGATTAGCGGAGTCATCTCTCTCATATTCGTGTGTGTGGAGTATGTGTATCTATCTATCTGCACATATTCGTATGTGCTTGTGGCGTGTTTGTGTGTGTGTCTGTATCTCTTCGTGTATCAGTCTGTACCTGCATTAATGAAGGAACTGTCTTCGTTTATGTATTAATGAAAGACCTGTTTTCACTAAGCGGACACCTTAGGCGCTGCATTCCCTACTATCAAGTACAAGTCTCACGACACAGTGGCAGCGGGGCTTATCTGGTGGGTCGCTACTAACGGCAGCGTCCGGTACCACCATCAAACGGTCAACTTCCTGTGGGTCTTATTAGCAGGGAAATTACACGGACACACGACACGGGCAATCCTCCTCCCGGCAAAATAACGAAGCATTAAAAGTATAAGAGAAGGTCTCTGGTCTCACGGTTTTTAACTGAGCATCTTTGTGAGGATACAAATTGGGTCAGAGTTGCTTCCTACACTGTTGAGTCATGTAACTGTTCTCTTTCTCTCCCTGTCAATGAACTCACTCTCTCTCTCTCTCCTTCGTTGTTAGTCTCTCTCTCTCTCTCTCTCTCTCTCTCTCTCCCCACTTCTGTCATTCATTCATCTGTATTTCACCTATATTCAATATCCTTCTACTAACCTAAAACCTTCTCCCATTTTACGATAAGACAAGATAAAGTGTATCCATACCTTGTTCCTGCTGACCACTCGAGTAATCTGATAGGAAGAAAGACAATTCTGATGAGAAGCATTATCAAATAAGGCCACCTGGGTGACAATACACAACAAACAAACTAACAAGCCTGCTATCATTTGTGATTCTTTGGCAATGAAGAGCCTTGCAACTGACAGAATGAGTATGATCACATGATAACAATGAAAAACAAATGGGAATAAATGACAATACATCAACCAATTCAAAACAATAATTTCATGGAAGACTCGAAATTCTATATCCCGTCCTCCTAGCTGTTACAGTCCTCATATGATCGTCACATTTCAGTCCCTCTAGGAATTAACCCACATCCTTTTACTAGGTATCTCATGGTTCCCAGTTTCCCGTACGAACTCCCACCTCCTGGTCCCCAGCAGAGGCCAACAGGAAACTGAACATGTTTGTGATCTGTCGG
Source organism: Panulirus ornatus (assembly GCF_036320965.1). Taxonomy (NCBI): domain Eukaryota; kingdom Metazoa; phylum Arthropoda; class Malacostraca; order Decapoda; family Palinuridae; genus Panulirus; species Panulirus ornatus. The sequence goes on along the minus strand of NC_092241.1, from coordinate 35,551,369 downwards.
CTGGAGACTGCAGCGTTTTTGTTCCGGGCCGAGTGACTGCAGCGTGGAACCCAACGTTTTTACGGGGCTACGTGTTTTCGAGGCCCCGAAAGCTACCCAAACCCGTCGTCACCGTCAGATTTGTTCTACCAAGACAGGAGGGGAAAAAAAAGGAAGAGGGAGGAGGAGGAGGAGGAGGAGGAGGAGGAGGAGGAGGAGGAGGAGGCGCAGGGGCAGAAAAGGTGGATCAGGAAGCGTCATACGAAAAGGAGTAGCAGCAAGAAAAGTAATTACATGGCAGGAAAAAATGAGAAAAAAGTCGAGGAAGGAAAACAAGAATGGCTAAACGAGAGGAGGTTATGATGTGAAAGGTGGAAGGAGACTCAGGATGGGATAGAAGGCAGAGGAGGAGGAGGAGGAGGTTGTGGCTGCCGTGAAGATAATGAGCAACGGTTTCCCCTCACGATCATTTTCGAGCGTTCTTTTTTTTAAAGATCATTAACGTCAGAGTTGTGTTTTACCATCACATAAACACCCTTACTTTAGGGGTCTCATAGCGGTTGGAACGTCCTCCAGTGAACACAGTAACAATCTAGACCTAATCCACACATAAAACTAGCCACCAAGATAGAAGCTCCACTGTGACAAGAGGCTCCGGAACTCCACAAATCTAGATGAGGTTTTAGTAACGTCCAGACCAACAGGATCCGTCGCGGTCCAGACCCTGCTTGTACTGCAGAGCCGCCCACACGGCCCAGCCTGACTCCTCTTTCTTTCGTGCCCAGGCAGCTTTTTTTGTTGTCTTTGTCTTTTCCCTTTTCTTCCATACCGGCAGTGTGGAATCAATGGGTGACTTTAGTAGATCCATGTTGTGATTGTCCCTAAGGGATTATACTAGAGTGTTACTTACACACTGAATATATCTCTTAAGTCAGGAGATTAGATTAGATTAGATTAGATTATTTATTGACCACAGAATCACATAGAGCCGGATACTAGTCGCTCACATATATATATTCTGGTAGACATCTAGAAACAGACAGGAGCAGAAGATTAACGAGCATATATATATGAATGCCGTTAGGGCGGGCGACCGGCTGGAAGCTGTGGTCGGCCTGCCTGGAATGGCTACATAACCTATTTGAACCGTCCGTGCATGACGCCTCCCACCTGAAGTTCTTCTTCCTGTTATTGTCATACCTGTTGCTCATGTAGCTGTTCTTGAGCTCCCTTCTCTCCTGCTCAAGCTGTTCTTCTGCTTCTGCTGGGGCTGTTCTTTTCCTTTCTCTCCCGTCGAGTTATTGCTATCCATATGCTGATCAGCTGTTAATGTTCTTCCTTATGTGGCTGTTAACGTCCCTTCTCTGCTGTTGTACAGTTGCTGCCTCTCCCTCGCTGCTGTTACATTTGCACATTTCCCTCCTGCTGTTAACGAGGCTGCCGCCTTCCTCCCTCTTCTCACATCTGCTACTTCAATATTCACAATCATGTTGTTATTTTTTCTATCATTCTCTCATATGATATTGGCTAGGGGGTGACTCAGCTCGTCTTTAGAGCGGGTGACCTTCCCTCAGTGTCGGTCTCATGGTCATGCATGGCCACGATCTTGTTCCCTGGAGACTAAAAATTTTCGTCAAACAGGAAGTAAACTTCGGAGTAATTCCTAAGAAAGACAGTATCTTCATTTCTATTATGTGCACCGCATTCATGCAAGTCACTATAGCTCATACAGATCCGGGTTCCTCGTAGCTGTTGTTAATTCACCTATGAAATTTACTGATATGTGGATGATTATATATAAGGATGTTACGTCTGGATATGTTGTAAAAGACCCATTCCCTCCAAGAAAATATCTGGGACAAATATTTTCTTTCTGTCACGTCTCCCGTTTTCTTTTTGCTTTATATTCATTACTAATGACTACAGTTAATGAGAAGTCTTCAAAATGAAAAGAATTTAAGTCACATACTGATAACTTCACCCGGTTCCTCAGAGAGAGGGGGAGAACCAAAAACGCAACTTGCATTCCCTCTTTAAATAGCAATGCTGAGGCGCTGACATAGGAAGCTGGCTGCTCTATTGACCTTAACTGCCTCAAGTAGCTAGGAATCAAGGTTATGCAGCAACTGAAGAGCATTCATAACCCAAATGGAACAAAGAGGAGTTGCGATTCCAAGGTCTCGTATTTTGCTTGCCTTTGTCGTATCCAAACATGCTTACAGGTACAAGATATTTTACCATTAGGCTGCGTGTCATTTCCATTAGGCCTCAGGAGCTGGGGTTCTCTTTTCATAGGAAGACTTCTTGAAATGAGTCTGTTATCTCTGAGTGGCGTAACGATCAAGAGAACTCATACATCTCAGTACATATCACCAACAGTGGTCAGCCAGTTATCTACAGCCGATACACAGGTATTTCAAGAAGACAGGGGCGACAAGAAGGAAAGCTGTACCATTTTGAACAAGAGTTTGAGGTCTAAGACGAGTGCCACGGGAAGAGTTTGGGACAGCAAGTAAAAGGATAATCAAAGTATGGGACCTTTACAGCTTGAAAGGGAACCTTCACTTTGCGAGCATTAGTTTGGTCCTGCATGGAAGATGTTTGGTCCAACGGAGCTGAAGTATGGTTTAGCATTGTCTTGGCCATGCTTTCTACACTTCGTCCACGAAAAAGCGAGTCTAGGTACATCACCCACAAGATTATCTTAAATCCTAACTGTAAAGATGAATCCGGGATTGTATACACCTTTACAGCTCTGTAAGGCTTCTCGAAGCATATCAGACACTGTATCCCTGGGGACTGCAGTGAAAAACAAGAAAGCTAAAATAGTAACCTGGGAGGCAGGTTACATACCAACACTACCCAGTCTTTCGAAGGAGGGGAGGGAGGATTGCTTGCGCCCATTAGGAATATTTATACGTAGGTTCAAGGTCTTTTCACACGTATACTTCAGCGTCTTGTCATATTCCCTGAATCTCCCAGTTGAAAGACGGTGAAGCTTTTAAGGAAGCAGGTTAATCTCGGAGTGGTGAAACACTTATTACGAAGGGAAAAGGTGTCACGGGCGTCTTTCGCACTGGTTCTGTCTTCCATACTTTACAAGTGTTTTATCGTTTCTATATAATGCTACAGGCGATCCTGGAACCAAGACCACACCGATCAGAATGCTGTTTTCTGGGTCAATATTTGAAGCTCCAGGTAACAGTGCGGATAAGATATAAACGAGATGTAGGGTGAAGGTGATGGTCTTGTATGCTGGGGTGTTGTGGGAGAGACACTGAGAATACCCAAACTCTTTCATAAAAAAGCGAGATGAGCAGACTGGGAGTTAATAGTTCCTACAAGAAATCCCCATTCAAGATTTAGGTGTTCAGCTCACTAGACTTGCTATCTCCTCCTGATTTGGAGACGAAGCAAAATAAAAGTGGGGTAAGGGCGTCACATCCCTGGACCACTCTAGCTTACTCGAGCTCATGCACACCAAAGATCAGAGTCGATAATGCGATGTAGCACGCATGAACAAGGAGAAAGGAGGGTAAAAAATGTTGACGACCTTATCTAATGACAGTGTCTCTTGTCACTGGGTTAAAAGGTTTTTAGAATTCTAATTTGCCCATGACTTTCTCTTGAGCGCGGTTACGAAAGCAGGTTAGCGCACCATGGACTACTGTTTCACAGCCTAGTGGGATGCCTAAGCCAAATTACTTTAGCTGCCTCTGCTGGTGCTTTTGACAGCCGCCTTAGCCACCAGATAGCGAAAGGTGTTCCTGACAACAACGGGTGTAATGCCAAGATCGTTCTTGAATGCGCACAGGGAGGTGTCGAAGAAATGGGTCTTAATGGACGGCGGAATCTTGCTATCGATAACTGTATTCCATCTTCCTCACCAGCCCCCTCTGGTTCTTCTCCGCGGGAGGATATCGCTGCCTTGGTCATTAAGCCTTTATCTAATGTTTCTTTCTGTGGTTGAGGCGTACACAGAGTAGGAATGTCTTTTAAAACTCCACAAACTATTAAATACATCAACGAACATACTTCCAAGTGAAATCAAACAGTTCATGTTTTCGTTTTCTTCACGTCGAGTCTGCAAACTCATCCTATGGACTACTAGTAAAGACATGTAGACGTGGCAGAAACGCCGTGTTAAACCGATTTTTTTTTTTACTCCCGTTGGATCTGAAGTGTGGGTTTGCTGGTGTCTCAGAGACGCTGTGAATCTGTGACTGTTGAAGATATTACTGTTGTCGTTATCATCAAATTATGTTATATTCATTCAACAAGGAGCCTTTCATGCAGCTTCTGTAGCTATCATGCTGCGTTCAACGAGGGAGCAGGATAAGGTGGGCTCCTACAGGGTAAGAGAGTCCTCGAAGTCGCTGTGCCAATTTGCTTCATCCAATGATGATGAAAAAGCCTCGTCGAAAGCGAGTTCTTACTGTCCGTATTACCACTTGTGGGCGGCGTCCAGTAACACCAGTATGTATATATATATATATATATATATATATATATATATATATATATATATATATATATATATATATATATATATATATAAAGACGAATGTCTCTAAGCCACTTGTCGAATTCATACCGTGAGAGGGGCGTCCGGCTACCTTAGCCACACGCAAGTTAAAAGACAGCTTCAAGTCACCTAGTGTTGTCTTATGCCCCAACCTCAGCTTGCTGGGGGTAACACGGACTTCAGTCTATCGCGGCACCGACTGTGTGACAACTATATCTAAAGAAAGACAAATGTATTGTTCTACACTGTATATATATAAAACACATGATAGAGAAGCAATATACTACAAATGAGGAACAACACAGAAACAGGTCAGAGGTGAGGTACAGGACAATTACAGAATTGAACGCATACCAGGCACAGAGGCAACAGTAACACCAGAACATCGTGTACGTCTCTCTCTCTCTCTCTCTCTCTCTCTCTCTCTCTCTCTCTCTCTCTCTCTCTCTCTCTCTCTCTCTCTCTCTCTCTCTCCAACGCCCTCTTGAATACTGTCTCCTCCTCGTCCCTCCTCCCCTTCCTCCATTGTGATGATACATGCGGAAGCCATTTCCTCTCCTAATTTTCTCGATCAGTTTCGTTCACATGCTTCATTTACATCGCCACGCTCAGATGAAACCAAATGAAGGATGACGAAAGATTTTTGGCTAATGACACAGTCGTCGCTGTGGTATCCGTGGAGGCGTGTCCAGCTGTACCGTGCCAGAGGGCGATGATGTGTGACTGGTCAGAATGTCGTTGCTACACACCGTACCGAGTTAGCCACGACCTGTAGGCACTGTGAAACAAGTGCCCATATATGCACGACCTCCATTTTTGGAGGTCCTTTACATGCAGGGGTCCTAAAGAAATCTAAAGCCCTTCTACAGCTCTCAATCTCATGCTTCCCTCCTGTAGCCTAGGAGATAAATCACTCAGTACAAATCCTCGAGACTCATGTTTCCCTACACAGTCCTTCTCTATTGCTCTAGTGTGTTTTCTAAAGAGCAGAAGGTAGAGTGGCTAACAACACACTGCATGGAGTGCATGGGAAGGAAAGACACACAAACAAAAGACTTTATGGTCTTGGAGCATTTCATATACAAGAGGAAAATAATAGGATCAAACACTCCTAAGCTACATGAAGGAGGACTGGAAAGTAAAGCAGAAGGCTTGAGACCATGCCGCTCCTCGCTCTACCCTCCTATACAGACTTCTTCCTGAGGTCTGGTAGATATAATTGTCCTGGACCGACCTCTTTTCAGCCTTCCTCCTGCTCCCCCCACCTGTGGTGGTGACGGCCGCCGCCCATCCGTTCTGGACTGCTACGCCCTGCATGTAACCAGCCCATACCTTCCTCTTCTTTAAGACTCCCTCACGAGAACCTCTCATTGTTCATTGCATGTATCACACAAACACAAATGAAGGAGATCTCGTGTGAACAGTAACCATTTTCTACTGCTACTTACAAAGCTACTACTACTAACACTAACAGTACTATTGATAATAATGAATATCAATCAATAATAGAACTTACAATAAAGATAACAGTGGTGATAACGGAGATGGTAATAACAATAATGGCAATATTCTCATTGCCATCAAATGCTATCATTATCAATCTATCTCATTCCATTTCATTTGCTTTTGTATTTTCCGTCTATTCGATGTCAGTAATCATTCTCTTTATCATTATCATCTCTATATCATTTTCATGATCATTAACATCATTCTCTTTAATCACTATCATTTTGTTTAGAATCATTATCATCACGCGAGTCATGTCAACTACCGTCATCATCAATGTAATACAATAACGTTGCTAACGATAAGACACTTTTTGTGATACTAGTTTATCAGTTATTCTTTACCTGACATACGCTAAAACAGGAGGAAGGAACGCAATGAAAAATTCATCCAGTAAAGAGTCGATTCATCCTTCTCTTTTTGATCATTCTCTTTCCCCTCTCTCTTTGGCTTCTCTCTCTCTCTCTCTCTCTCCCACAACCCCCAGGATCACCTTACCTGTCCCCTTTTTAGCCTCTCTCTCTCTCTCTCTCTCTCTCTCTCTCTCTCTCTCTCTCTCTCTCTACGGACAGACCGACTGTCGTCACACCTGTATCCCCACAACCATATTTGCCTGTCTGTCTGCTCGAGTAGTGACTGTCTCACAGAGCCTCTGACTATCCGTCTGCCCGACTGTTTCACTGTGGTGACGGAAGTCTGGGGACGAACGAGGAACCTGCAATGAGAGCATTGTTTTGCAACACAATGCACGGGGTTTTTTCTTCTTCCTCTCTCTCTCTCTCTCTCTCTCTCTCTCTCTCTCTCTCTCTCTCTCTCTCTCTCTCTCATTCTCCTCAGTCCTCGTCGGATGCTTTGATGACAAAATGAAATTTTGCTGGTATGATTCCGGGTTTGAGAGAGAGAGAGAGAGAGAGAGAGAGAGAGAGAGAGAGAGAGAGAGAGAGAGAGAGAGAGAGAGAGAGAGGCCGAGTAGAAATCAATAACCACCCCCCCCCTCCTTCCTTCCTTGTTTCTTGTTTGTGAATGGGATGAGCGACGGCGCCATCAGTTAAGAGTTGGCCCAACATACCATTACGGCAGTGAGAGAAATGCTAAACTTCAGTCTATAAAGCCTGATAAATCACTGGACCATTATACTGTCAATTACTTCTGCATCCAAGAAGCCATCAAAATCACATAAAATCCCTATCTAAAATCACCAGCCATCAAAACCATGCAGCCGGGATCTACAGCCTTACTCGGTATGAGGTATAAGAGAGAGAGAGAGAGAGAGAGAGAGAGAGAGAGAGAGAGAGAGAGAGAGAGAGAGAGAGAGACCTCTGGCCATTACTTTATAGGACCAGTTTGTTTTTTCTAAGGCAAAGGGGAATCATGAAGAGTCAAAAGGAGGTCCGATCCATCCTCGTCTTTCATACGATGCTTCTATAAGGGATCTCTCAGTACGTGTGTCCTATGTCGTGTATCTTAAGACCTCTGGGACAAAGGCGATGGTTGCTCATTCTTGTAAATGACTCAAACCCGGTTACAGCATCAAAATAGAGTTGTCGGTAGGAAAAGGTAATTTTCCTTATAAATGTGTTGGGAGGTTGTAGTGTGTACATCAGTTGCCTGTTACTATAATGATCAGCGATGAGACATCGAGAGAAGAATGTCAAAATTGGGAATATATGGGTCACTTAGCAGAACTTCGACTCTTATAACAGCTCCCTATACTTCGATCCTTCAGCGAAACATTTCCTCATGTTCTTCATCTATACTCTAATGATCCATAAGCTTATCTGTCCCTTTAGAGTGATCGATGGAGTTAAAAGATAACACGTATGTAAGTCCCTCATATGGAAACATGCCATCACCACGGCTTCCTCTCAGCTCTAACCTTCCACAGACACACTCGCCACAATCAGACCCCGCTTGCATTATGACGCAGCACAATGCCATGAATGTATTTCAGAGATGCAACACCGTGCATCGTTCACTCACCCACCAGACGAATATTTGTGGTCGAATGTCAAAGTTTGTTCGTGCGCGTGTGCGTGAAGGTACGATGACAAGACGCCAGAGAAAAGTGCTCTGTCTATTGCATATCATTTCACCTTATTCTGGGGTGCAGCATCACGTCCATAATCTTGACAATACCGTTAGTCAGTAACTTCTTATATCAAGCCCGACTGGTGCCGCAGCTGCGGCCAAGAGCAACGACGGCAAGAACACCTTTAGTTTGTGTAACACTCAGCACTAGATCCATTCACAGGACTTTCCACTTCCTCTTGCACACGTTACATAACTTCTCAATACAACGCAAAACACGTACATACGACGCGCGGCGGAAATGTGCCGATATTCAAATAACAGTACAGATGTGACCACACTGCGTATCGATTTAACATATTGCAAATGTTCATGCACAAACAAAACTCTTTTTTTTTTTTTTCATAATGGTCTTTGGTTCGAATCCTGACAAGGAGGAGCGTGTGCACTGATCGACTATGATGATTCAGATGCATTCCAGCGTCGAGACACGGTAATACACTCGTTGTTTACTGCTGTGTTCTAATTCCATGCTGTGATGACCTCGTGCGAGACCCCGAGCCCTCTGGTTACAGCCCAGTGATATCAACTTCTTGCTTGGGGGTAGAGAGAGAGAGAGAGAGAGAGAGAGAGAGAGAGAGAGAGAGAGAGAGAGAGAGAGAGAGAGAGAGAGAGAGAGAGGTTTTATTTCACGTCGAATATTCGAGATTTCTTCCTTGCCACATTTCTGGCAGTCACTGGTGTAGTAGAATGTGTTCACCCAATCATCACGGTGTAACTAATGGAGCTGTCGAATTCAGCGAAAAAGTTGGCTCCAGAGATAGCGAGGATGAAGTTTGTTCATCCCTCTGGAGTATCACATGAGAGATTCTGGCCAGGCGTGCCTGCCACCTTTTTTCAGGGCAAACCCGCCACTAAGATACTGCTTACTCACACATCTGCATATCTGAGTGTACGAACCTGCCATTGTCAACTGAAACCTTCCGGGTTGCAGTCAAGATGTAACACGAAAGATCAAGAAATCATCCAATTTCATTTCAAGGGAAGTTTTTTCACCAGACTGTGAGGTTAATGGTCGAGAAGTGATCCGTGTCATGACCGCTCCCCCAATTGCTCATCACCGTACCATCATCACGGGTGGTCTATCCGTCAAAACGACCGACGCGGGTCACCCGCTAACCACACACACACACACACGCCTTGATTGGTCAACCCCAGGTTAACATATCCTCGCTAACACCACGTTATGGTCCCCTCATTAACCTTATGACCGATCATCTTCTTACAGCAGAGAAGTGAGAGATAACCTTGGCAGGGTGTGATCCAATCTAGCACAGCACAGAAGGTGGAAAACGTATTCAACATCTACTACATATCATCTTTAGACTGGCAGGCGATATTCTCGTGTTCATATACAACAGTTTTGCATTAGATGATTAAACGTTGCTACCTGATGATAGACTACCATGTAAGTGTGCAGCTGGTAATATCATTACGTGTTAGCCAATGGTGTATTGCTGAGGGAAGTCGTGATGACGGACTGGGTGGGTGTTGCGTGATGTGGCTGGCACGTGAAGGTGGCTGCGTGTTGGCCAGGTGCGACACGGCCTTAAAAAGAAGCTGACACGCCCGAGAGTCCAATAGATGTGGGTGAAGCGGATACCTCTTATGTATTTCCTTCAAAATTTCGGACCGTATAAACCATATACCTCAATACTGATCAACTTGTTTTCGTGTTCACTTCAGTCGCAGCCGTGTGTGTTTATTGCGCAACCAATACATCCAAGTCAGAAAAGTCTCCACGTAAGACAGTTAATCCCATGCGTCCGATTTCCTTCCCGTTATGATATTCTCTGAGATTTAATGTTTTATGAGAACCAGGGTCTCACAAGTGGCTCAGAGAAAGCTGATCTATCTTGTGCGAGCTGTACCTCATCGTGAACAGCACGCACACCTCAGGATCTTTCTTGGGATGCTATTTTGTTCGTATACAAGTTGAAAAATTCCACAAGGACGAAGCTAACGCGGCCACGGAGGAAAGAGCTTTGGCGGGTATGAGGAGTAACACGAGGCGATGTATCAGAAGACGAAACCCTGTCGACGCCACGGGGGATTATGCTCACCAGCCAATGCTACCTTTACTCCCTGACATCATCTCCTGACACAAGCTCTTGACTTCAACTAACGCAGTCTCTGCTTTAGGGCAGTTTGGGCTGTCTCTGTCCAAAAGTAATGCTTATTTTTTTTATGGAAATTCAGTATGAAGTGAATAATGCAGCTTTCAACTTCAAAAGTATGAAATCTAAGGTCTAATAGTCGATAAAAATGTCATTCTGAATTTTCAGTATATTCAAAATAATACGGCAAGTTCTTACTTTATATTATGATAGCTTCATTTGCCATCCATCTAGGAAATAATCTCTTCATTCTTTTAATTATGGACTTCCGTGGTGCAGCGGTCAGCGTTCCAGACCTTGACGCTTTCAAGGGCCGTCCAGGGTCGAGCTCATAGGTTCGAATCCTGGTTGCGCCATGCAGTCCACAGTCAACCCTATACTGTTCATATCCCCGGGGGCTGGTCGTTAAAATGGTTACCTTGCTCAGGCTGGGTTTATATATATATACATCGTTAATGGTTTGGCCTTGATTAGGGCCTCAGTTACCCGTGCCATCTCAGCTAACAAAGAAAAATATGATCTAACAATATATCTCGTGCAGGTTAACAGCGACGATATGACGCCTCAACAGACGGACTCGAGCATGATGTGTTACTTCACCTAAAATGGTCAGAGCTCCTCCATAATTAGCGTGGACGAACCATCCCACGTAACAGTAGGAGACACTCCCATATCACGCCTTGCTGCCTTATTACGATCAGACCTTATCACATCTGCAACTAGTGTTTACAGTATTAGTCAGAATAGCAGCAGCAGCAGCAGCAGCAATAGTGTTTGCAACACTTGCAACTAGTATTCCCACCAGCAGCAGTAGTGGTGTTAGGAACGCCTTCAGGGGGTTGTTACGTGCAGCACCACTAACAGCAGCAGTTGCATTGGCAGCCACTGCAACTACTGTCATCAGTAACATCAGTGACAGTACCTGCGTTAGCAGAACCTTCAAGATATTGCTAGCAGTAGCATCCGTTTTAGAAACACTCGGGGCCATGTACTTAGTGACAGTATTATGCGATTTGAAATTATTTTTAACATGTGAAGAAGGAGTTACAGATTTTTCGTCCAGTGGTTGTAACTTTAATTTGATGGTCTAAATAACCTTGGCAGTTGATAGTCCTAAAGCCCAAATAACCAAACAACCAACCACTCAACGTGTAGTGGATGTGACCCGTAACATTTGGAGGCTTACAGCTGCTTACATGTCACAAGAAACAACACCTGCGCCTGTAGCATATACTAGTAACAGCACTAGCAATAGTAAACCAGCACTAATAACAGGAGGAGGAGCAACAACCACAAGACAAAAGCCGAACAACTGGGTTTAGTCCCCTTGGGATGAGTGGACAGAGTGGCGGTCAAGATTTTCATTCGACATTTACGGCTGGCAGGAACCACACAGTCTTGCAGAGGAAGGGAGACTAACTAACTAAGGTGTAGCGTAGCTAAGGACAGTACTCCACAAGCTGAGGTTGTAGCTCAAGAAGGTCCCCAGAGGGTTGACCAATGGCCATTATGAAGAATTTCCAAAGAAATGGGGATTATCAAAGGCGGAGGCCCAGTAGACAAATACCTAAGTCATGTACCACAAGAGATGACATGACTAAGAAAGGTCTCTAAAAAGGAAAGCCCACTCATCTCTCAGTTAATATGTAGCTTACGCAGAGGACAGTGTGTGTTTCATAGGCTGTTGTAATATCTTCCAGGAACGACAAGGGAACCTTTTACCAACAGATACATGTATACGTATGATAAAATGAATATACTTATAATGTTTGTTGTAACCTTGTTACACTATCTAAACTACCCGGTAACGTCGCCTTAAGAAAGCAATTCACGTACTTAGTCGACTTAATGTGAGGATATCTTACAATAGTTGTCATATGATAGAACAAGAAGGAATGTTGCAAAACCGCACGATGCCTTATCTCGGATGCTCGCATGATGCCGTCGCTACGAGAAATCTTAGTATCTCTGTGGAGTCACTGTACTTATAAAGTGTTATGAAAAATATCTATAAAATGAATAGGATACAAACTGGATATAATAGGCATGCGAAGCTATCTAATAAACTCCTCTTTACATATCTTTTTTTCTCTCCTTCAGCTCCTTACATGAAGCACCTATCCTCTCACTCACTCACTCAGGTGGCAGGTACGCTTGGAATCCACAACAGAGAGATACCGTACCTTACACTGTATCAAGATCGGCTGGCGATGCTGGCGCTGATGAAGAGAGGTCGTGATAGGAATCGACTTGATAGCCAATTATTGTGTATTACAGTGGGTTTTAGCCTGCCGGAGCTCCCCTGGCCACCAGACGAGGCAGCCTTCACCCGGGAGGACCTCCGACTCGTTGCAGCGCCAAGATTTGCATTTAGATATTCCACTATCAGGAGACCACATGCGAAGCCACGAACATTAACGTACCGTCTATCACCACACCGGCCGTGGCGACTTATCAATCCGGCGAAGAACCTCCCCCAAGCTTTGAGACTCCCGCCCGAGGTCCTCCATTATCAATGTTGTTTATCACTGCACTGGTTGTGACAACTTATGGAAACGTCTCTCGTCTAACATGCGTATTTCAAGGCTGTTTAAATACGTCAGTGGGAACGTTGATTCAAGTGTTGTACAGCCTGAAGGAAGACCAGGTGTTCTAGCGTCAGCTGGGGTTGCAATGCTTCCCTGGACCTCAACCATGAGATAAGACCAAGGCCATACTAAATATAATGACTGCAGTAGTGCAACATGCTGGTGAGAATAGTAATTCCGAGAACTTTAATAATTCGTATGTAATTTTTAAATCTTAGTTGTGGCAAAATTTATTATTATGATCGATACGAAAAGAAGAAAAAATGTACAGGAAGTGATGATGTCAGAGAGCAAAATAAATGTAACTGAGTTATACATGATCCTTAATGATGTATTATCCAGAAGCTATATTTTCCTTGATATGCATAATAGAAATTGTCATGCGATGAAAATTAACAATTTTCAGGGATTTTTTAGACTCAATGAGAGAAATTTGCCAATTGCATACGATAAGCGTATTGAACATCTGGAAGAGGAGACGATGTTTTATACTCATACTATTCTCGAATGGAGATTATACCAATAATACAAAAAAAAGCTCATTATATATTCATATATATATATATATATATATATATATATATATATATATATATATATATATATGGGCCATTCTTTCGTCTGTTTCCTTGCGCTACCTCGCTAACGCGGGAGACAGCGGCAAAGCAAAATAAATAAATAAATAAATAAAATATATATATATATATATATATATATATATATATATATATATATATATATATATATATATATACATATCAATCTTTCAGCTTTTCAGATTACATGATCCTATCATTGGCCACATTAAAATCTATAAATAATTATCAAAACTATTCCAGGCTCCAAGGATGACATCAGGTAGTAAACAGCCTCGAAAATCACTCACACAGGTCCATTACCCAACCTCAAACTTACTGACTGCAACAGAGTTCTTGTTTGTATCTCTCCCATCAGGTATTCCTTGTCCTGACGGTTGTTATATACTCTTTCCGATAGCTTGTGGGAGCCTTGTTCTAACGGTTTGTGGTATATTCGCTCCAACCCTGTGCGATATCCTTGTTCCAAGAGTGTGTAGCAATCCTTTCTCCAACGGTCTGTGATAGCATCGCTCCAACGGTTTGTGATATCCTCAAAGAATCCTTTAGGAATACTTATGATCAAAAAGTAATCGAAACCGAACATTCCCATTTTATCAACTTATAAAGGCATACTCCAAAATTCAAGGTAAAAAAAGATCGAATTTTAGACCAAATTGATGTGGTTATTGATCCAATCTTTCCGAACAAAGATGTCCACATGTGGCGACTAAGTGAAAATAATACATTCCTACGCTACACTTACCGACTCCATTAAAAGAGACGTGTGGATCGAAGCTTCGAAGTATAGTTGGTTGGAGTATCCGATCCTTCAGTGTAGCCTGGGAGGTCTTTGGTGTCTCTATCTGCCTCATGAGACTTACAATATCGTCATTTTATGTATTGCTGTTATAAACTCCCTACATATATGGTCTTCTGAAAATATTGGCTTGCATATAAGTAACACAAAAAGGCGTAGTTCAGCTATTATCAAGTGATCGGAGATTGAATATGGATGGCATTCCAACTGAAAAGCACAACCGACCAGAACCAATAAGGTTCACACTGTTGGTCGATGGAGCAGTCGCTCTAAAAGGCGGCAGAAGGAGAGGCAGAAGTATCCTGGATAGAAATTTGATACTTTCTACAGCTGATGCATCACGGGAGTGAACCGTTCGTAAGGTAAGTATTACACATCCTTTATGAGTATGGCTGCATCCTTATATAATTCGCAGGGTCCATCTTGAAGAATGGCAAGTTTGTGTTTCTCGAACACGCTGCATAATATATATAGAGCATGATGAAGCCAAGCGATCCACTCCCTTCCCCAGTGGTTCTCCTGTCATCCACGTTCCATATATTTAGAGATCTTTCTTGATCTCGACTTATACGGTGGTCAGCCATGGAAACCCAAACAAGCCTGGGTTCCTGGAAGAGATGCTAGCGGGATAATTTACCATTTCCTGGTGCTTCCCTAACCTTTGTGGCAATGCTGAGCTACTATCCGGTTCGTGACGGACACTTAGCAAGGAACCATATTAATGCTGGTGTTAAGAGAAGGAAACCAACGATAGATACGGGATCTTTTCCTGTCTATAATGACGGCCTCAGAGTGATTCCAGAAATGGAATTTGTACCGCATAACCAATAACTGTTCCAGGATTTTCCTGGGAGATGATGTATGGTAGTATTACCTCCAAAGGTCTAAACCTGTAAAATTATGTTCCTGCCTATTGGAGCGAGACGAACAATGGCTGGGCGAGGTGAAGAAAAGAGGCTGCCGCAGAGGGAACACACAAGTCTGGTCCATGATCAAGATGAGTTACTGATAACTCGAGAGCACCGCCACCTCCCAGCCTGCACCACACTGCTGGTGGTCAGCCTGAGGCGCTGGTGGAGGAGAGCTGAACGACACCAACGCACCTACTCTGTATCCCATCATTTTATGAGGGGGATGGAGGTGTGCTGGTGGAGAGGAAGGACAAAGCAGGGTATAACGCAGTGCAAGGCAGGGTATCTGGACAGTGTATAGTGTATGTGGACTCTGATGCAGAATGTAAGGAGAGTGAAGAGTGGAAAAATGGATGAAGTATGACAAGAAGGAGATGGAGAAGAAAGAGACAGATGGCCAAAGGCCCATGAAACAAGGGCATTGTAGAAAGCAGGCAAGAACAGATGGTTAGAGAGAGAGAGAGAGAGAGAGAGAGAGAGAGAGAGAGAGAGAGAGAGAGAGAGAGAGAGAGAGAGAGAGAGAGAGAGAGGTAACATGAAATCTATTGGTCTGTAACTAGATTGTTCTGCGGAACACAATGAAGATCTTAATCTATGTTTTTCATGAAACAAACAAATTTCAAATCGTGTAATAGCATTTATGCTGAAAGACCAAATTCTTTCATCTCAAAATAAATGTTATCCTCAGTGACTACGTCTTGAAAGACTAATTCAAAGAGGCAAGTACTAATAAACTAGATAACAAGTAGTGCCTCGATATAGTCCAATATTCTTGTTTCGGATCTGAAACCCTCCAAGAGCAACGTCTCCATGTGTTGTGCATGGCCTGATGTCAAGCGCTGATGTCGCATGACACTCAGTCGATTGGCTACAGCCATCTTGTCTCATCTTACCTAAAGAAAAATACTGAGGGAAAGAGAACGAGAAGAGGTGAAAGTAGTTAATCTTTTCTGACGGAAGAATGATGCGCTATGCACTCACGGTAACTATGAGCGACAGAAACGTAAAAAGTAAATAGGATGATGTACACATTGTCGTCGGCAGGTGTTGGGAAACCTACATGTTCTGCCAGCCACGAGGTTGTTTCACAAATCTGTCTTTATATGAATATAACTGAAAGGTACTTACGTCCGTAACCCTCATCCTGGCAATGAGAAATATCCATTATTTGGCGCAATTTGGCTTGGTGTTAATGGTCTCTGCTGCATTCAGTTTCATGACAAGACTTCTTTTTTTCCGCGGGTTTTGTGAAGGTGTGCTGCGCATTCGTAAATCAGTTAACTGTTCAGCCACTCCAAGTTCCTTGGTCACTTGTGCACTATTGTGTTTCTTTTTCTTTATACTCGTCTCTGTCTTTTGTAAGTTTCCCGCAAAACAGAGGTTTGATCTCAGCGGCTCAGGAGAAATCGGAGAGGAAGAAAGAAGCAGGAACAAGAAAAGGGACTCACAAGGAGGAAGAAAAAAAAAAGGAAGGAAGGAAGGCAGGAAGGGAGTGCCAGAGGCGGGTCAGCAGCTCTGTGATTAGAATCGTCTCTAACACAATCTACGTCAGGATGTGGAACAGCGTTGGTGGAGGGAGCTGAAGTCGATATATGGTTTGTGGTATCGGGCGATGTATTTTCTGTTGTCAGGTCTGTCCATGAAAAATGCAAATGAAACGTGAAGGAAATCTTAAATTGTTTTCTTTGCGACATCATCACAAGCATACGATTATTCCCACGCATTTATGCATCCACCACCATCATAATCAAACCACCCAGAGCTACGGGACATTTTACCAAACAGTAAATGGCTTAACAAAGCAACGTGTATGAACGTAGTTAACAGTAGCAATCATCGTGAATGGATGGCTTCAAAGGGTTACTAGGATTCGGGCAAAATTAGGAATGTCTGCTCAAGGTGAAGGGACGATTTTCACCGACCTCCGCCCCAGCTCGGTGACAATGAGGTTTTTGTATATGACATATGAAAGAAAAATTAAGAGCCTGTGGGTCAGACGATGGCTCAATCTTCCCTGTACTACTCACCCTAGGCTTTGCAGAGCTACAGAGCGGTATGGTGACAAGTTTTTAAGATTCTTAGGCCATTTTTGTTTTCAATTGACGTGGACAACACGAGAAACAAGGTAGCAAAGAAACGGAAGCATTCTTCCCATATTTGCTACGATGATCTTCAAGGATCGTTAAACAAACAGCCAGCCTCGAGTACAAGGTTGCAGGTGTTAGACAAAAATCCAAATACTAAAGACGAAAACATTTGGGAAGTCTCATTGTCTGCGTGTTCAACGCGCCTCCGACTTGACTTTGTCACAGTGGGTTTATGATATTGCTGTGTCGTTGAACATTTTATGTCGGATACCAGGCTCCTGGATAAACATTAACCATAACATGATGAAAGAACGGCATTTTGATGTCTATAATGGGAAGAAACTATTCACACTACCAGCATTACGGTAAGGAAATAATAGTATCGCAACGTGTGATACGTTCATCCAAAAAATCAACAGTCAGTACAAGAGACATGAGCAGACAGACGTCCCTGGAAAAAGTCTTCCACTTTTCTCTAGTTCATAATCAAAGACTTTCAGGCAGGAAATGTACCCGAGTTAATCACCATTTCCACTGCCTTTCAATCGCCCTTACTCAGTTCTGTCTTAAGCCTAACCGGGTTCCGCTTTCCGTGAAGGCTACGACCAGCGGGTGGGAGGGAAGACCCCATCATCAGGGTGAGGTAGGTGAGGAGGCCCTCGGAAATAGTCCATATTTGTCCTGTACCTCTGAGACTTCCTCAGATTAAGTGACTGTGGTGACGTGACCCAGGAGGTGTAGGAAATGGGTGGGTTGTGAGGGGAGGAGGGTTGCTGGCAGGATCTGGTCATTGGAATACCGTTAGAAAGATGGGAGGACATGGGATACGACAGAAATGAGCCAGTGACAGAGTACAGACAGGGCTGGAGAGGTATTGATGCAAGACCTTACTGGAAAAATGAACGGAGAGAAGGCATGCTTGGAACGTATAGACGGATGACGCGGCTGCCGGAGGATGCGAACGATAGACAAGGCCGGAAGGGACCGAACGGAAGACACGGTTGAAAATGGAAATGAACAGAGGACAAAGGTGAAAGAGAACTTGGAAGCGAAGCGGCTCTAAAAGGTGTAGATCAGATGATACAGATACAAGTGAACGTGGCCGAAGTACCCATGATGAATAAGATTGGAAGGAGAGTCTGCAAGAGGAGGAACGCAGAGATTGAAGAAACGCAAGTGATTCGGTCTGGAAGAGGACGCGGATATGGTACACAGCTGGAAGAAGTATACGGGAATATGACGTAAGCAAGAGGCACGACCAAATGGGAAACTGAAAAAGGAAAGAGAGGACCTGGTCAGAACATGCTGCTGGATCAAACCAGTGCAAGAGACACGGCTGGAAGAGGCAGTCAGCGGTGTGGATTGGTGTGTGACAAGTCTTGGAGGGTAAAATTAACGTAGCTTTACAAGACAGTAAAGAAAACGTGTGATAGTGGAGAGAACATGAAGAAAAGAAGGAGAGGGAGAGAGAATGAATCTAAGAGTAGATAGATTGAAGATGAAGCCAACGACTCGCGTTATTTGCACCTCGTTAGTCAAATTGACAATTTGCAGGTTATTTCCTGTCAATTATCCTTATGCTTTCTAACATTACCACACTAATATGAGAGTTTTTAATATCTTCTAGCATCACAAACAACCTCAAAAGGACCCAGCTGTCTGCTGCTGTTGGAATTCTTTCGTATCCCTTTATATAAAGATATCAGAAAATATGATTGGTGAGGATTTAAAAAGAAGATATCAAAACAGTGAGTAGGAGAATTCTTACAAAAATGGACCACTTGATACACAAGTCAGCAGAGATGAAAAGGTAAAGGAAAAAGCAGGAGGAGGACACAACACACAGCTAGAACTTCAAACCTGATCTACAAGCGAAATTAAAGGGAGGTGGATAGTCCACTCCAAGGGAAATTCAGTGAACCCTCCACACACTATGTCCGGAAGCAACGGTCGCGGCGAGTGTGGGCAGGCAGGGCACGACGCACGAGCAGCAGTACTTGGTACACTGGACATCCTGCAGTGGTCCGCCGAGGAAACAATTATCTTAAATTGAGGAAGTTCTTCAAGTCAGGGAGGAAACGACGCCCATCTCTCTATCATTTTCAGCGGATATGGATGTCCCATATCATATGCACGTGACAATGCCTCAACTCACGACTTGAAATTTAAAAAGATTTATAACATGAGTAGAAGGCGTTAGCAGGATACGTTAGAGGGAAAAGGGGGCGATTCTGCCTAGGTGGTAACGACTAGTAGAGTCGACCGTTTTAATTCTGTGACAGAAAACGAGGGTTGTCTGCGGCTGTGAGAGGAAGCGTGGAGATGGTGGTGGAACAAGTGGCTCTGTTGACGAAGAGGGAAAGAGAAGAGAGTGGAAATACCGAAGAGAACGAGAGGAACTTAACATCTGAATAAAATTTCAGTGTCTAGATATGAATTCTGAAGGACACGGAACGAAAATACATACATGTATTCAACTTACGAATTTTTAACTAAAAATAAAAATAAAACGAGAAGATGGATTGAAGTCATGAAAAGTTGAAGGAGTTATTCCATCCTACACAACACACACACACACACACATAACCACTGAACGGGTCTCCCTACACTGACAGTCACACACGGGCAGAGCCTATGCCGGACAGGCCGTCATTGCCATGTCACGCTTAGTCCTGGGAAATCTTTATCCACACACACACACACACACACACACACACACACCTCAGAGGTATACAGGAGTGTGTGTGTATGTGTGTGTGTGTGTGTGTGTGTGTGTGTGTGTGTGTGTGTGCGCGCGCGCGCGCGCGCGCGCATATGAGAGTAAATACATGGTACATATGCAATGTTAAGAAACTGGACAACACGAATGTAAAACTCTCTACCCGTAACACACAAACAGTAATCACACACGCTCACACATACACAACGAACTTACACGCAGTGAGAGCGTGTATGGTCTTCTAATTATCTTAACACCTGAAGAAGGTACTTAAGCTTCCTAGTTACAAAATGACGTTGACGGTCTTAATGGCTCTGGTTGTCGATGGATCTAAAGCCATAATATCCATCCAGCAAGTAGTAAGGAAGATGTTAAACTCGGTGTGCACTCGCTGTAGATTAGCAAGATTAACAGAAAACTGACACCAAGAACAATATGCACTCACTTCCTGATGAAGTGTATTAGTTACTATTTTCTTACCGAAAATGAAATAATTCTTGTAACAAAATCAGTAACATTAAAAGCTTGGTTACGCAATACCTATCACTGGCCGTGGGGGTTGGAGAGATATAGGCTTCAGTTCTCAGCGTTCAGCAAGTCTGTGTTTCTCATGAACATCATCGGCGTATGGATGAATACGCTTTGATACCATTCTCTGCACCACAGTGCTATAGCCTGGCACAGCAACGTCACCGCCCTACCTACAGCATAGCGTCAGATCCTACTCCAGGACATGTTGTCATAACCATCCCTATAGCGGTGTCAGACCCTTTCTCAACACGCTGTCAGTGCTTTACTCGCAACACTCACACCCTCCTAAAAGATGACGTGGTGTCAAAACCTTCCCTGTAAAAGTGCCACCAGACTCCCTTACATAGCCTCCCACACAACACAGCATCACAACTTCCCACACAACACAGCATCACAACTTCCCACACAACACAGCATCACAACTTCCCACACACCAAAGCATCACAAGCTTCCCACACGACGCGTGTCATACCCTTCTCCATATGGAGAAGTTGACCCTTACCACTAAACAAGAGTTATGGCCTCACACAAGATGTAGTGTCAAAACGTCCTCCACAGCACAATCATGCCACCTTCCCCACGACACAAGGTCACACCCGTCCCAACGACACATGGTCTCATCCTCCGCACGACGGTGTCACGCCTTCCCCTTTGTAACAGTGTTACACTTCTCTTCCCAAGACACAGTCACACCCCACCCAACAACACAACGTCACTCCTACAATACAGTACCCCGCTCATCCACGCGATTTCACAGCCTACTCATAATAAACCGTTATTTCTTTCCCACTATACACTGTCACGTCCTTGCTTGCAGTATACACCACCTCACAAAAACCACCAGTTTCATTGTCACATCTTTCACAACACACACACACACACACACACACACACACACACACACACACACACTGCAAGACGCCATTACAGTTACACCCTGAAGTAGATCCGGACATCTTTCTTTGGCCCTGAGTTCCCCCTGGTGATGAACAGGGCGTCTAGCTCCGTAATGGTTCCGCTTGGAGAATCTAATAAAACGACGTCACACATCGCCTGGCTTCTCACGGGAGTATAACTCCAGCTTGTAGCATCACTGGGATGGCTGGTTGCCGCGAAATCACTGGTACCGCTGCTCCAATTCCCTTTCAGAATACTGGGATGAGAACCTTTATCTCGTAATTCTACAGTCATGAAATACCTACTGTTTGTTACGATCGTAAGACGGAATCATTCGAAAACCAGGAAGCTTTTGTTCATACGATGCCCGGATCCTGCCTTTGTGTGGAATACAAGAGGGTTTCTGACTGTTGTCTTTTTTCTGGTTGTGTTTACCCGACATCATCTACTGGTTCGGTGGGAAGCAAAGATTTCTTTACCAGTCTCCTCAGGCGGAGAGGTGTTGGTAGAGGAGATACTGTGGTTGTAACGTGCATGACATCTTGGACTCGTGTGATGAAATGGAGGCTGGGATGAAGCCAGTGATGAAGCGGAGCCCATGACTGAGTGGATTCCTGAGAAGGCTGCGATTTGTGGTGAAGAAGTGTAATGCAAGAGTGTAGATGGTGGTGTGGTGTGGTTTGCGAGTGGGGATGTATGTGTGTTTTAGGAGACTTGGTTGTGTGGGTGAGGATTTCTGTACGGGGATGGAGAAGCGAGTTATAACCATAGTGATATGGGTGGACATAGGAGACTTAGTGACATAGATGTGTGGGTGTGGGTGATGCAGATGAGAACAGAAGAGTGGGTGACTGTTGTAAAGGACTGGGTGAATGTCAGGAGTAAAAGAAGAGATGAAATACTGAGTAATGGCGATGGAAAGATGGAAATGTAGATCAGGGCAGTACAACTGAAAATACAATAAACAACGACCGATGGTTTCCACAGGATTACAGAAACCCCACATGTATAGATTTATGTTCAAAAGTATAATATATAATTCTATGTTCATAATGAACCTTTAATTCTCCTTTAAAAGGTTAGTGTACTTGACCATAACATAATTAGCTTCCCTACAGTCTTGACTGTTCCATCACCACTATGGAATCTCAGCCTTAAAATCAATTAATGCATCCCTGATCTGTATACCGCTTACCTCATCCCCAGTCTCATAATAATACGAAACTCTTACAGTGAGATAATCGACGCTGTCCACGGCAAGACTCAAAGACCCAGATTTCGATCATGACATTTGCAGGATGGAAACTCACTACGTTATGTATTTCTGTAACGTGTACAAAGTATCGGTCGGCATTCCTTATGAAGCCACAAACTAGATGTGATGAAGAAAAGTGAGCCAAGGTCTAATGGTCTTGAGGGTGTGTTGACGATAGGATTTGATTTCGTAATGACCGACGTGTGATGCAGCAGCAAGTTGCACCGCTGATCACACTGGACAACACCGGAGTTGGGTAAATTACTCTCCTGCTCCGAAATGAAAGTTTCTTACTTTGGGGCCTTAGTATCATGAGTCTCTTTTCCAAGTTACCTTCGCTCCCTTTTTTTTTCCTGACTAAATGAGAGAGAGAGAGAGAGAGAGAGAGAGAGAGAGAGAGAGAGAGAGAGAGAGAGAGAGAGAGAGAGAGAGAGAGAGAGAGAGAGAGAGAGAGAGATTTCAACGCCAAAGTTAAATTCACACTCGATAACATTTACAGTTGATAATTCTCATTGGTCTGTGCTATCGTCTTACCTTTCAAATATGATTTAACACCATTAAGTTTACCAGACGGAATATTACCAGTTGAAATATTCTACTTTTCTGTTCCATCATCTTCCTTATAACCAGAGTCGTGAGCATCGACCATGTATCAACAATAGTTTTGGGAGTCCCTTCCTCTACACCTCTCTGCCGCTACCACTGGCTATATACATAAAGGTGATAATGGTGAGTTAGGCTTCCCTCCATCTTGGTAACGGTGGATGTGAAGGAGCGGTGGTAACAGCAAGTCTCCCTTACCCTCCACCGCTGGTCCAACCATCACATAAGTCAGAGAAATGGTGATCATGGCAGGCGTCAATACCTTCTACTACCAGCCTTAACACTGCAAAATGTAGAGGAGTAGAGGGAGAAGCGCTACTATTCTCCACTGATAGTCTACCCGAGTCTCTCTATCCTCCACCATCAAATGAGATTAATCACGACTGTTGCCATCCTCAGACATTAGCTGCGAAGTACAACAACATATTGGAAACCCCACAGAATAAACATCATAAGATCAGCTTCGCAAAAAGTGGGGTTCACGTGGATGACACAAATATTTTTGTTGTGAGTAGCTACACCATATCTTTAGGGAAATCATTTGATCCAGAACGTAGTACGGTTCACGTACATGGCTGGAGTGGCTAGACTTCCCCCTCTCTCCGTGACCGAATGGAAACAAAATCTTTTAACAACGTTAGCTCTTCTGCAACCACTTTCTTTCAACAAATCCTTTCCATCTGCCAAGATGCCAATTCTCTCTCTCTCTCTCTCTCTCTGTTTTAAAGGAATGGGCTTTGGTGGGAACTCGTGAGACTTATGCGTGTATACTATCCCCTACGACAGCACGAGTCTGGTTGTTGCTTCCTATACCTTCTGTATAAACACCAGCCACACAAGGATCGGCCGCTGTGATACCTCCTTCTTTAAAGGGTTGAATATCGCTGCCATGGTAACTGAATTATACTCAAAGTCCACCGATACTCTACCTTAACCTTACTAATAGCTTCAAGCGTAGCATCAGTAATGTGTAAATTAGCTTGTAGGCATTATGTCTTATCTCTGTAAATGGTTTGATAAAAATAGATGTATACGTACAAGTTAACTTTATACTGTCTACGGTTTCTACCGAAAATGCTATGACAATGTAGTATATTGAGATATGTTCATTGGGAGAGGTTAGGTCAGGCTGAGCCATGGGTGAGGCGCGGGGTCAGATAAGCTGTTACAGCTGGAGCTAACACATAAGTCAGCTGGCCATCGACGACAAGCAACATGCAAGTGATCACATAAATCTGCCTAGAGGATTTTTAATGGTCTGTTGCGGGCGTAATCAACCAACGGATCTCACTTGTTACCCGACACGTGAACACCTGCATGACCAATGGTCACTGGAAGGCTCTTGCCTGCACGTTTTATGTAATTATCTACGATAAGTCAGTCCTCAGCTCGTCCATAACCTTGATCTGTGGCTAGTGTAGCCACGGACGATTCTGAACGAAAGGTCCACATTAGCCCTTCATAACAGTGGCATTTATGTTAGAAAAGACTAAACGTTATCCGAACATTTTTGTTTTCTTTCATAAAGGACTTAAATAGGAGCACCATACGTGTAAAACAGGGGCAAATTTTCAGATCGCAACGTCTCTGTTAGAACAAGTGACTTTGCGGTGTTTTCGCAAGGCGGTAGTGATTGACTGACGGTAGCCTTAACGAGGTTCACGTACACAGGTGGTGGTGTCTGGCTAGGTTTAGGGAACTTGAGGAACAGAAGAGAGATGAAGCGACTCATCTCCTCCGTTCGGGAAGATGTGAATGCAAGTCAACGGATCCATCTCCGGACTACAGTATATAATATCTCAATTTCGTTCGGACTAACGTAATTAAAGGTTGTGCAGTACTTTACTGATGTTCATTAAAGTGGAGAATTTGGGTTCCCATGATCAACGGTTTACGTCTATCTACACAATACCCAGTGAATGATGTGGCACATGTATGGATATTCACTTGAATTCTCGTAAATCGTGAAAGATCACATTTTCGAACCGGTGTCAAAATATTTTGTTCACTGAATTAGAAAATATTCACATACTAGATAAGGTAAAGAAAAATCCTATAGACTTTGCACTTTCAAATAACAGTCAACAGTAAGATAATTTATGCGTCTCCATCATTCTATCTACACCACAGACTGGCTAAAAGAAAGGGGGTCTTCAATAAGCCATCTTACAACATGCAATAAGCTACTCATTTTAGGTTTAAGTTACAACCTCAACAGTTTCTCAGACTCTGAGACTCCTGGAGACATTCAGGACTTGGTTTGTTCTTGGGTGCGTTAAATGATACGCACATCTCTAGCGTCCTCAGACCAGCTAGCGTCCTCAGACCAGCAAATAGATTCATGAAGTTTTCTTTTTTTACTCATACCAACTTTCAAGACATTATTGTCCAGTAAAAAAAAAGAAGATAGAAAAGCAAATGATAAATGTCTGGACACAATCGTTCTACTACGAATTTTTGCGTAATTTGATGATCAATAGAACATAAGGTCCGGATGAAGTACGCTCATATCTGAAGAGGCACATTAGACGAAGCGACTTTTGACGCTCACTTTCCAAAGGATTATATACAGCAAAACTTGGCACCAGCTGCTAAAGAGGTACTATTCTAGGTATGAACCCCAACCTTCCACATACTGGCTAATACTAAACCAAAGACGAAAAAATATATTCATCAGAACGGGTTAAAAGCTGCACAGGGACATGTTAGTCATTGTGAATACGAAAATATAATATGTACACTAGCACTGTCGGGTATAAGATTCTATGACGGAAAGTTGTTGGAGTGACTTACTTTCTACCGGGTGCATTAGTTGCATAAAGACCAGATAACTATCATCATATCTTACTAGCACAGCAACTGTACCTGAAATATTATCCAGTAACGACTGTGTTTAACCGGGAGAACAACGATATGCGTTTTGAGATTCTAATTCACATAGTTACACAAGTCTTCAGTGTTTAGTCGAGGACTATTTAGTTTATTTCTTATGAACCATGCAGACGAGTATGTTCATAAATCATGTTAGTTTAGGCGGCAGCGGTTTAGAGATGCAACATTCTTCATCATGGAACTTGAATCAGACTTTCAGGCAATGTATCTCTTGAGAGAAAATGGTGTAAAGTGGGCAGAGAAGAAAGTGCACATTTGTACGAATATCTACGACTTTTTTTTTCATCAAATCTGTGTGTTAAGACTATGTCAGTACTCGAGTGACCCTTTTTACTGTAAGAGTATGAACACCAAGCAACGTTAAAGAAAAAGCATTTCTGGACACCAAGAGTAACACTGCAGGATGGGTCCCCCATACTACATGCTGCAAGAGACATCCTGCAAATGCGAGGTGCTAAGACCGTCTCCAGTAACGCAGCTGGAAGAACTGAACCGTCAGAGGCCAGAGTCGACATATTTGTACTACCAGCTACACCTAAGATGTGACGAATTGTACATGTGTTTTTAAAGAGGAAAGCCGAGATATGAATGATATTGTATAATCTTGTCAAGTCTTCGTACTATATCCTAGATAAAGAGGAGCGCTATGAGGATTTTGACGGTCGAGGCAAGTGACATAGAAGCAAACACGAATATAATGATGAGAGTGAAAGAAAGGAAGATTGAAGTCTGAATACTCACGTTTTTTCTTGGCGTCCTCCGGGCTGGGCTGCTGCATGATGGTCTGCGTGTGTACCACTTGGTGGGGGGCGGGAGGCGGCGGAATATCCATGGTAATCATGAAGAGCTCCTCTTCTGCCACGGTTACAACAGGAACAACAGTGGGTGAGGGCAGACGTAGGAGCCCTCTACATGTAGTACTCCGTACACTCCTGGATGAGGGGCCGGCCAGGGAGGCAGTGGTGCTGCCACAGACGCACTTAAACCAACTCAGCGGCTGGTTCTAGTGACGGGGAGGGCTGACCTGCTGAGGCGCACAAACGCAGGTACTGATGGTGGTAAATTAACAGGAGCACTCTCAGCCTTGCACCTGCACACCCAACACCTGTAGAAAACAAAACAGAGATCGTATTATTCACCCTGGATGTAAATAAGCACCAAGTGTAACTTCCAGGGTGAGTACACCCCAGCCCACTGGAAGCCGTCTAACACCTGCACAGCTACGTAGTGGCACGAGACGTGCAAGAGTAAAACCTAACCTGCATCCTGATAGTGAATTGCATGATCATTAATGAACATGTTTAACACCCAATGCCTTCTGTTTTTTTTTTTTTTTTTTTTTTTTTTTTTTTTTTGTAGGAGTATACACTAAGATGGCCTACTTACAGGATGAAAAGTAATAGCGATTCACGCAAAGAATACTTGGCCCTGCCTACCGGCCGATATGATGGATCTGATTTTTTTTTCTTTTTGTAACTTGAGATCTCTCTAGACTTACTAGCTCCTTTTGGTATCTATTCTTTTGTTATATCTAGACAACAAGAGGAATAATTGTCCAGGATGAAATGTATACATATATCTACACAGCAATCTCAATCTATAATGATTAACGTTCGTGTTCCATTGGCTAATTTTAGACAACAATCTACACGATAAACTGATCGTGGTCTCACATCTCCCAGTCATATGTGTAATAAAAGGCTGTGATTACCCAGTCACGACTTACACCCACTGCCTCAATTTTCGTATCTATATTATATAGAAAGGTGTGGTGCTACTCCCATATTTACTCGTTGACACCTCTCCCTCTCCATTGCTACACAAGTTTTTACTCCATTCCTCTTACTGAATCCCTTTCATTCCCGTTACTCTCCACTCCTGCTAACCCGTACTTCATATCTGATCCGTCTGTGTGGTTGCATGTAGTTTATCCTGTGGTAGGTGTAACCGAGACTAAGATTGTTCCAAGCCAAGCACGAAATAACTTCAAGATTTAATTAGGAATCCACGTCACGTTATATCTATCTATCTATCTATCTATCTATCTGTGTATCTATGATTGCCCTTGAACCTCTCTCTAAGAAAGTTGCGATATCTCTTTTTCTTTGTCATTCCTTACTCATCCTAACGCCACATATAGTGCTCAAACATTTCATTTTTGATACATCCACCCTCATCCATACTTTTTTAACTGAAATCCCACTCCTCACATCCACACAGCGCCATCATAAATATTAACACAATCAAACACAACCATTTTTGCCTGAACAGAACTCACAGCCTTCTCTCTCCACACACTCCTCAAGGCATCCAGGACCTTTGTCACCTCAACTATCCTATGGTTCACTTCTTATACCTGAGAGAGAGAGAGAGAGAGAGAGAGAGAGAGAGAGAGAGAGAGAGAGAGAGAGAGAGAGAGAGAGATTTCACTCTGTGACTCATCCGTGAAATGATAATGACAGGGCTGCTCAAGCACAGTGGTGCGCTCCTGCCATTACTCACTCCTGCAATGATCATTGACTCATGCCAGCAAACGTACACCACACATTAGATAACTCGCAAACGAAGTTCACATTGGTCACCTGTGATGTGCATTCTGAAATAATCATCGTGTGATCTGCAGATGTCTGGGTAGAATTAGCTTGGCGTCAACGAAAAGGATAAAACATGGAGCTTAAACATAATACTAATTTTTGGATTGGATTGGATTATAGAATTTAGACTTATAAGCAAAGCATTGGAGCTTCTAAGGCAATTCGGCGCTCTTGATACAGATCAAAATATGTCATCTCCAGAAAAATGCAGACTCTCTCTCTCTCTCTCTTTTTCCCTTAGGTCGTGACATATCCATTCATACCAACGGGTCACAAGTGTACTGACAGCTTCAGACCGGAGAAATTACCTTCGCCTCGCGATTCAAGCTGTTTTCAGGGTTGTGTTCGCGGAGGGAGCACATGACGGCCTTATAGTCATGCCTGTGATTCTTAAACGAATCTCGTAGTATTTCATGGGAGGATGAAATGCCGGGCCATTACGTAAAACCTCTTCTTCAAAATTATGCATTGAGGGACGACGCAAAATCTGAAGCATGTTAGATGTTCCTAGTACTCTTACCCTTCTGCTAATCAAGCCGTTGTAACTGGATGCTATCACTGCATTAACACATTTAATTTCTTTTGCAACTGCAGCAACATACCACTGACGGATTCCTTCAATTCGCATTTTTCATTGGAAGAAATCATTATCTCAGACGACGGAAGTTTATTAGGTTATATTTCACTAGTATTAGGATGTCTTGTATATTCTCTACTGGTGCTTACTGATTACGAAGCATCAGGACGCATGGAGATGAATGAAAATATTCTCATTAGTTTCTTATCTGCCTTAGAAGACAAAACCGGACTACAGACTCCAGAGCCAGATGTTAACATACTGGTTACAGAAGAAAAAAAAAATGTATTTGCGTGCGTGTCAGGAACGTAGGGCATGTGTTGTCATGTGGGGATTGGAAGTTTGGGTTTGGGACTAATGTTATGGGAGCTTAGGGTGGAGATTGTAAGGTGGTCACTGTCCTTCGGGTGTGGTGGCAATTTTTCATACCTAGATCATGCAGTCTCACAATCTATCAACATCTCCAACCAAACGAGCAAAAGGCACATCCACCATATAAAAGAAATATAGCCCAAACTCCTAACCACACGGAACACACCTCATAAAACAGAGAAACCAGCTCAGTCAAAACCACTCACCATCAACAGAAATCAGAGAACAAATTTTTTTTTTTTTTTTTTTTTTATACTTTGTCGCTGTCTCCCGCGTTTGCGAGGTAGCGCAAGGAAACAGACGAAAGAAATGGCCCAACCCCCCCCCCCCCATACACATGTACATACACACGTCCAGACACGCAAATATACATACCTACACAGCTTTCCATGGTTTACCCCAGACGCTTCACATGCCTTGCTTCAATCCACTGACAGCACGTCAACCCCTGTATACCACATGACTCCAATTCACTCTATTTCTTGCCCTCCTTTCACCCTCCTGCATGTTCAGGCCCCGATCACACAAAATCTTTTTCACTCCATCTTTCCACCTCCAATTTGGTCTCCCTCTTCTCCTCGTTCCCTCCACCTCCGACACATATATCCTCTTGGTCAATCTCTCCTCACTCATTCTCTCCATGTGCCCAAACCATTTCAAAACACCCTCTTCTGCTCTCTCGACCACGCTCTTTTTATTTCCACACATCTCTCTTACCCTTACGTTACTTACTCGATCAAACCACCTCACACCACACATTGTCCTCAAACATCTCATTTCCAGCACATCCATCCTCCTGCGCACATCTCTATCCATAGCCCACGCCTCGCAACCATACAGCATTGTTGGAACCACTATTCCCTCAAACATACCCATTTTTGCTTTCCGAGATAATGTTCTCGATTTCCACACATTTTTCAAGGCTCCCAAAATTTTCGCCCCCTCCCCCACCCTATGATCCACTTCCGCTTCCATGGTTCCATCCGCTGACAGATCCACTCCCAGATATCTAAAACACTTCACTTCCTCCAGTTTTTCTCCATTCAAACTCACCTCCCAACTGACTTGACCCTCACCCCTACTGTACCTAATAACCTTGCTCTTATTCACAAACTATAAATAACTTCATCATTAACCTGATCACTGAAAGACTTACTGGAAAGTAGAACTGTTTTTTTCAGCACGGTGAATCACAAGACACATAACAACCAACTCTGGCGGACACTGAAGAAAGTCCACTCTTATCACACCAGTCCAGCCCAACTCATGAAGCACTCTTGACTTATTCTAATGAAATCACTTCTAAAGAACTCACAGACTCATGAGACACACTCATAAAACAGCCACATATCAACCTCACCCCTGAACAGGAAAGTCATCAGAAACCTACACAAAATCCATTCAGAAAGAGCAAGCAATACAATGAAAACCTGTCACATAAAACATGGCGACCCAGTTGCAGCTCATGCACTCGGATGTCTTCAACCAATTCTTGGCTACACAGCAAAATCCGTAACATATGGAAACTTCTCAGCATAATACCGAGCCTGAAACCCTGATAACCACCGAACTCCCACTTCTCCTATCGCCTTTATCAGTTTTGTTTTCGGGATCCAGACTATGAAAAATTGATCCGCAACAGAAACAAAACCTCCTACTCTCACACATGATGGCTTCATACCCACCCACTCTACTGACACACTACACACTCTAACACAACATGTCCTGGATGCCTCCAACTTACCACAAACCTCTACCGCTCAGTATTAGTGGCGAGAGCAAGTCAACAAGGCCTTCGACACTCCTTCGACACATCCTCACACGAAAGATTCTTGACATCGCCCTCCACAACAATGATGAAACGTGGTTGGCCTATTTCACAGCCAGCCACCATGGCGAAAGTCCCTCACAATGGCTTCACCTTTTTAAACACTTAAGGTTTACCGCAGAGTTCCTCAAGAAGCAGTTCTTTCTTCAAGTCTTTAATCTCGTTTTACACAAACCCCCCCTCACCTATCACCTCCAACAAACCACAGCATGAAGTTACTTTCAAGTGCAGACGACCTCAAAATCACAAAACAACACCCACAGACTACAGTAGCGATAGTTAACACGCAGCAATATATCACACAATAGGAACAATGGTTCACCCAGAACAGGATCTCTGCATCTCCACAGAAGTCTTCAATCACTCTTTTAACCCCACAGAGACACGATTCTATCTCGCACCATCCAGTCACCTCGAATAGAGAGAACTTCTCACACTGAGCAAAATACCAAACATTCTAAGCATCGTATACGACTCGCACATGACATTCACTCCAGCTTCCCACAGCAAAACATGAACACAAAAGCTAATTCATTCTTCACCTACCTGATTTTCTATCCTCTCAAAAGCAATTATAACAAAGCTGCATACAACGAAAATAGCTGCATTTAGAACAATTATTGGCTGTCCAACAACCGCAAACATGTATTACCTTCACAATGAAACAAAAATTCTCCTATTGCATTCTCACGTCAACATGTTCGGCACTCAGTTCTATATAAGGGCACTGGACTCCTACAAGCCTCTCCATATCAAACCACCAATCCCCAGGTAGAGATCAAAAGCAGATCTACCTCACACCTCAGCAACCTCTATTCAAAAATTCTCCATCCCAAAACATAGGCACACTGAAATAACCTAAAGAAGCACTAAACATCCGCTTCCTTAACTCAGATCTTGAATACGAGCCCACCAGGTATAAACACATTCACCAAAAGCCGTACTATCCATACAAACACGAGTCACACTTTCCCGTCTACGCTCTAGATATCGCCCATCCCTACAACACTACAGAAACACCGTTTCAGTATATCCCAAAACACTTCATGTCCAGGATGCAACTATCACAACGAGAACACCAAACACTACTCAGTTGGCCTGGACTCGCCACTAACAGACGCACACACGACATCACTACACTCTATGACCTATGGTCACGCCCGGTGGACGAGGCTGTCTTCCTGAGCTATGCTTCATAGAGTGTTCTGAGCCATGAGGAGAGAGCAGCTGAACCTAGATCAGTTAGTTTCCTCT
The DNA here is from genome assembly GCF_036320965.1 of Panulirus ornatus. Classification (NCBI taxonomy): domain Eukaryota; kingdom Metazoa; phylum Arthropoda; class Malacostraca; order Decapoda; family Palinuridae; genus Panulirus; species Panulirus ornatus. The sequence goes on along the minus strand of NC_092241.1, from coordinate 35,518,651 downwards.
GCAGTTCCCCTACCCAGTGTGCAGTGGAGGTAACCTGCCTCTCCTTGACGAACGTCGCTAAACTGACAGCGATGGGTAATGAAAATGCGATAAGATTCAAGTGCCATTGATTCATTCCTGCAATTTAGCAAGAGACCATTATGCAGATGAGAGTGCTTTGGGAGACAGTCTGCCGAAGGAGAATGGTCAAGAGTTGCAACCAAGACAGAAGTGTGAGCAGAGTGGATTGGAACTTAGTATGGCAATAGTCGTTAATATGAACAAACTTAACATATCCTCGTGTTTGTTTACTTGCAAGAATAAGGATAAAGGTCCTGAGATACGACCAGCTTTTTTTTATTGGTATTTCTTGTACAATGAAAAAAATATACTACCTAATTTTGAAGATCTTAATCTTTAATCTTCTCTCATCTTATTCATGCAATGTTTTATCATCAACACAAACGTTAAAAGATCTCTAAAAACCTAATTCACATCTCGTCGTTTTATATCACCGAGTGTTGAAATCATCATTCTATGCTATCATTTTGATATTCCTTCATTCGCTAATTCCAAAAATCTCTACTTTCTAAGCTAACTAGTCAGTGAACAAGGTTTCAGTCAGGGGTTAATAAGAATGTTGAGATATTTTGCGATAATATACCTGCAATTACACCAGAATAATAAAGGAAACAGTTCGTATTATCAACATTCGTAAATGTGAGAATGTGAAAATACTTTATGAGAGAATAATACAAATCTGCCAGAACACACCGGGACACAGGAGTTCACTGCTGGGGATTTTCACTGTGTGTGTGTGTGTGTGTGTGTGTGTGTGTGTGTGTGTGTGTGTGTGTGTGTGTGTACATAACACATAACACGCAATTGAAGGTTGATTGAAATTAGTAGTAAATAAAGTAACGTCTGATATCTTTACTGCACCGACCTTCCAAGTCAGAAACAGCCTACTATAAACAAAGAACAAAGACTGCTTTTATCTAAGATTTTCCTTTTACTGGGCCTAGAAGCTACGCACTTAAGTGTCTTTGGTCCTATACTGCGTCAAGTTCAATGAAAAAAAAATCTGTTGACTTGAACGAAATGACTCGTAAGAGAAACTGCTCACCACAGGTTGCCTCCAAATTAAAAATATTATCTGTTTTCCTTCAGCTGATTAGACCAACAAACATGGCGGGTTAGTGAGCCGCCTCCTTATACTAATTACATCTTGTATTGGGTCCTATACAAGGAACGAGTTGTTAGCATTTCATACTGGCTCATCATCATCATTTGTATCCCAGTCGCCAATGGTCATGGTCTAGCTTTCAGCACGAGATACATGCATAGACATTCCTCATCTTTAACTATAGCCTGAGCTGGAGCATCAAGTGATTGTTCTGTCTACGATCCGTGCAAGACTTCGTGAGGCAAACTCTCGGTCAGGACTCGACACGTTTGGAATCCTGGACAAACGTTTGCTGCCCACGACTTTAGATTTTTTCGTATTGTATCTAATTTGCAAATTTCAATCCCACGTGCGTCTTCCATTCACAAGTCAAAATTGAATGTACTGCACTGATCTGTAACCATAATGTGGAATGTTGAAAGAAAAGAAAAAAGATGGAAAGTAAACACCATCTATTATTTTCATCATGTCCAGATGTGTTGATAATGATATGTCCGGAAGACAAAACTTGCAAGATCTGAGGGAGGAAGAACCCAAGTACACTTGAAAATTCGAGCCGATCCCGCATGTAACGATCAGCTTTGGCCAACTTACTCGTGCAATGTCGATGCTTTATTTTTCTTTTCTGGTGTTCTAGTTTTTGTCTCCTGAACATACGAATGTTCAGATTCTTGCGCATGCTCACACATGACGTAGAATTATATCTGATGACTTGCTCTTTCTTGATCACAACTGGTTGAAACCTTACAAGAAGAAATGTCAATATCGGTCTTGAAGCAGTATCCCCGACGGCTTAGGATTTTTAGAACATATCTTTAAAGCAGACGGGAAAACCTGATACAGGGTGTGAGTTACTGGCGTGGCTGAACTCCACCTGACCTTGATTTTATTTGCGAAAGATCCGGCCAACACATCTGTGTCTCAAGTACTGCGTTGGTGCCCCTGACTCGCGCTCCATCCTGAGTTTAACTATCTGCTCCCCAACATTCTACTGCTAACCTGGTAAAATATGGGCAGGATATTGTGCTCGGGAAAGTCACTAACAACTCCCATCTTCCGATGAGAGAGACACAAGTCTGGGTGAAGTGAGGAAAAAGTAACAATAAGTCGGGTTGAAGTGAGGGAAAAAAAGTAGTAAGTCGTAACATCACTTTCCCCAAGGCTTCTCTACTCTTCTCTGATTCTACCTTCACTTTACTCCTGCGTTTCCCGTCCTTCTCCATCCCCTATATCTCCCTCTTCCCTCAACTTGTACTGTGTGAGCCATCCTTGTGACTCACTGCGGTATATCACTAACAATCTAACTGTTGTCAGTTTCGCGCACTTATGTAGCAAATCAGACGCGTCGTTGTAATGTACGTGATGCGAGATTTCTTCTAATACCTAAGATAAACGGATCTGACAATATGATGCTAAATCATGCTGTAGGCAAGGACCTTGGTAGGAAAAAGTAAGACATTATAAACTGAACATCTTAAACACACACACACACACACACCTCCCTCCAATATGGAGGAGAGAAGAGTAAGGGGTGATTTGACTGCAGCGTCCCAGTTTATAACAGCAGTGTTGTCCAGATGCAGAGGGTTTGTTAGAAAGGACGTAGAGAATTTCTGCGAGTGTATAGATGGTGGTGGATGGTTGAATTGGTGAAACTGTAAATTCTGGTAGTACACAAATGTTTCAAAGTTACTTGAGGGGGGAAAAAGATGGCTGAATTGAAAGACTACATAATTTTAGGGAAAGGAGGTCATGTGTAAAGAACCTCTTAGATTTCTAAGAGAGAATGAGCTCTCATTTAGACAAAACGAAAGGCTGGGTGGATTGTTTCCATTAGCACTCCCAGAAAGCATTTGACGGTGAACCACATGGGAAGCTGACTAAGGAGCTATATCTCTAGGCAGCAATCCTTCGTTGGATAGAAATCATCTTATTGGAAGAAAACAAATGACACATTTTGGAAGAGCCATCTCGAAACGAACCGAGGTCACCACTGGAACGTATCAGGGTTACCGTTACTCTTCCTGATATCTGTGAATGACTTGCCAGAAGGTATGGACTCCTACTTGGATGTTTGAAGATGATGCAGAGGTCATGTGGGAAGTGAAGATCGATGAGGACCGCAACAACTTACGAGGGGACCTAGACAGACAGCAAAGTGGGCCGGAACATGACTGATGAAAGTCATCATGAGGATGGGACACAGGGAAAGAAGACCTTAATGCGAACATTATCAAGCAGGAAATAAGCTTCACGAATGTGCGTGAGAGGGACTTGCGAGTTGGTACCGTCCTAAACCTGTCACCAGAATCCCACATTAGAACAGCAAAGGGGAGAAACTATCTAGCGGCTAATGTTGAAATAAGAACGAGTTTATAGATGCCGAAATTTTCAAAAATTTCAGCAAGCTATTCACATACCACAATAGGCCAAAACTAGAATATACTTCTCAGGTTTGACACCGCGTTTAAAAAAGCACAGAAGATGGTAACGGAATGAAAAGGGCCGAGTTACAGGGAAAGGATACAGGCCTCAAATATGCCCAACAAGAGAGAGATCAGTTGGTAGTACGCTGATCATGACCTTGAAGTTTTCGAATTATATCAGTGATGAGACTAGTGAACAGCTCCGAAAAATACATGGATACAGTACAACACCTGTTGTATGGCTTAGCGGGGAAGGCCAGAGAGTGGAACACTGAGACTCTGACAGGACCATTATAGAGTTGATGCCTTAGACGTACACTAGGCACAGATGCTGCACAAAACAATACTGGGATGTTAAACAGAAAGCTAAAAACTGCATACAGGAAAGAACTAACGGATGTATATGTAGCAAATGGAGAAGGTGAAACAGGCACAAGAGGAGCCTTTTTCCATTATGATGAAACTTGTCAACTGAATCATGTTTCTGGTGAAAGTAACGAGAGCAGCAGCCTACAAGATTGTTGCTGCTTGATTAAGGTTAGGTTAGGTTAAGTTAGACTTCAGTTACTACAACTCGATTTAATGGCGTGTAGTCAAACTGAATCTTTTCAAAAACATGCCTAAACAAACCCTACAAGAGACAGCACAGTCCTTTATTGCTAGTCATTATAGGATCCTTAAAATTTGAAAACTGTATCTATATTCTGTATCTAGAAGAGAAGTCTTCCTCACGAAAAGACCGTAAGCTTATGTAATGAACCAACACTCACATTTAAGGCTGTGATTACCAGCACACTGGGGTCGAAACAAAAGATCATTTTTGATCTCAGTATTGCTTTTGCGCTACCGTTCACGAGCCCAGCAAGTGCACAAGTCTACCACATACAGCAGCACGTCCAAGGTCACCATCTACCTCCCCTAAATACACCCTCAGGCTCTGAATAGCAGGGATGTCTGACAGGACTCGTTCCATTCACCAGCGAATCATCTTGAGAGAGAGAGAGAGAGAGAGAGAGAGAGAGAGAGAGAGAGAGAGAGAGAGAGAGAGAACAATCACTTATGTAAGGCAGGTTCGCTAATTCAACCAAGTTTTATGAAATACTTCATTGCCACTTAAGTTACTATTATTCTAGTTTTCCTGGACGACAGTGCTTAGATATCCCTGGAGGAGTTAAAAAGCCTTCACGATACATTAAACAGACATGTTATTCGCAATCACTTCCAGTCTATAGGAACGGCAGATTTCGTTGATCAAAGAGTAAGACCCGAATCACGAGCGCCACTCAGACAAGACGTAAGGATTTAATTGCGATAGTCCACTAATTCTCGTGTTGCAGAAGAGGGTCTCAGGGTATCTCCCTACACGGCAGAGGACACACAAGAGCCAGTGAATGAAGCGAAGGAGCAACATCACAAATATCATCCAGGTCGGCCCGGGTACCAGACACTCGCTCAATGTTATCAAGTGATCGAGTCTCTGTATTGTTCCTGCAATCGTGGACGTCATCTTCGCTCCGGAATGCTGAAGCGATCTCGTGAATGTATTAAGTCGCAACCTGGCCGACTGAGACCTCGTTACAGAAGTGGAAGATATTCCAAATGCGACCGTCAGGAGCACCACTTTATCCTCTTACTCCCTCAGTAGTCTTTATATATATATATATATATATATATATATATATATATATATATATATATATGGTTGTTTAATTTGTTTATGGATGGGGTTGTTAGGGAGGTAAATGCAAGAGTTTTGGAAAGAGGGGCAAGTATGAAGTCTGTTGGGAATGAGAGAGCTTGGGAAGTGAGTCAGTTGTTGTTCGCTGATGATACAGCGCTGGTGGCTGATTCATGTGAGAAACTGCAGAAGCTGGTGACTGAGTTTTGTAAAGTGTGTGGAAGAAGAAAGTTAAGAGTAAATGTGAATAAGAGCAAGGTTATTAGGTACAGTAGGGTTGAGGGTCAAGTCAATTGGGAGGTGAGTTTGAATGGAGAAAAACTGGAGGAAGTGAAGTGTTTTAGATATCTGGGAGTGGATCTGGCAGCGGATGGAACCATGGAAGCGGAAGTGGATCATAGGGTGGGGGAGGGGGCGAAAATTCTGGGGGCCTTGAAGAATGTGTGGAAGTCGAGAACATTATCTCGGAAAGCAAAAATGGGTATGTTTGAAGGAATAGTGGTTCCAACAATGTTGTATGGTTGCGAGGCGTGGGCTATGGATAGAGTTGTGCGCAGGAGGATGGATGTGCTGGAAATGAGATGTTTGAGGACAATGTGTGGTGTGAGGTGGTTTGATCGAGTGAGTAACGTAAGGGTAAGAGAGATGTGTGGAAATAAAAAGAGCGTGGTTGAGAGAGCAGAAGAGGGTGTTTTGAAGTGGTTTGGGCACATGGAGAGAATGAGTGAGGAAAGATTGACCAAGAGGATATATGTGTCGGAGGTGGAGGGAACGAGGAGAAGAGGGAGACCAAATTGAAGGTGGAAAGATGGAGTGAAAAAGATTTTGTGTGATCGGGGCCTGAACATGCAGGAGGGTGAAACGAGGGCAAGGAATAGAGTGAATTGGAGCAATGTGGTATACCGGGGTTGACGTGCTGTCGGTGGATTGAATCAAGGCATGTGAAGCGTCTGGGGTAAACCATGGAAAGCTGTGTAGGTATGTATATTTGCGTGTGTGGACGTATGTATATACATGTGTATGGGGGTGGGTTGGGCCATTTCTTTCGTCTGTTTCCTTGCGCTACCTCGCAAACGCGGGAGACAGCGACAAAGTATAATAATAAATAAAATATATATATATATATATATATATATATATATATATATATATATATATATATCACCTACCACCACAACATGTTTCAACATATGCCAAGACCCTTCATGCCAACGATGCATCTAAAGTACAGACGACACTAAGAACTTACTAATGCATTGCCCTGTACTTTCTGCACATAGACGCATACACACCATCGCAACACTTTATGACTTGTTGTCTCGCCCAGTGGACGTGGCCAGCTTCCCGAGTGCTGGAGGAAACTCAAAAAGACAGAAGGGATTTTGGGGGGCAGGCACTAGGTACAGTCTTTTACGATGAAGTAGATTCTTAAAAAGTTTTCATTTGAGTTGTAAGTCATGACCGCATGATAACTTTTCTCGTATCCCAAATGTAGGGTTTAATGTCTGCAATCACCCCCCCCCCCCCCTCACTCCTCCTCCACAGGTAAAGGGCTCATGAAACATAAACGTTTCCCATGATTCTTAATGCCTGTGTGGTATGGTTCTCTTAAGGTTTTGTAAACTGCAAAAATAGACCCAAGCAGTTATAAGAGTTTCGTTGTGAATCTTTTCCTGCCAAATGGTTCAAGTTAACACTACTTCCTTTCTCATTATCTACGACTTTGTGCTACTGCTGAGGTGAAGCGAAGGACATTTTCATCCCACTAATCATCTGGCCTCTCTCAGTATGGACAAGCGAGATGGGTTTTGATGGAGCCAATAGTATCAAGGTATCAGAACTGTGCGGAAACCTCGACGAAACCAGACTGTAGTCACTAGGAGCAGCTATTAAAAACATATACACGTAGTAAGTAAATTATCAAAGTACTTAAACTTGAGTATTAACTTAGGCTTTGAGGTATATGAGCTGACCATGAAATACTTTGAGTAAACCACACAGTTCATAAAGAGTCTCGGAGAATCATGTCAGAGAGACTCATATGAGGCAGAGAATCATGAAGAGAATCATGTGCGATGATATAGGATCCTACAACAAGGTATATCTTAAAGAGATTCTAATGCTAATGTGTTTCGTGTGTATAAGAACTTCAGCTCATTTTTTGCACTCACTTCCATTAATCAACTGTAGGTCCTTTGAATAGTACATGGCAGAGTATGAACCTTAATTACCGAGAAGCAGTTGTACAAATCACAGCAGATAAACCATGATGATAGTACAGCACATAACATTGTGCGAGTGATAATTGTAGTGTAACACAAGACGGCGTGTGAACCAAGGTTGCATTATTACAATTGTGTATATTGCAACGAAGATATAATGGGTACTACAGCGTAACAACACAGAATATGAACCATGGTTATGATACAACATGTCACAACTTATGAACCACGTTCATAATGAAACATCACAATGTGTGAGCCATGGTTATAGCACACACACATTTATATTTGAATAGTGGTTAAAGGGCAGCATATCATGGTTGTAGCTAAACAAGTCATAGATCATGAACCACAGTTATATTACAACATACCACGGTGTGTATGAGCTATGATTACAGCACGACACAAAACAGTGTGTGAACCATGGTTAGAGTACGAACCATGGTTAGAGTACAACACATTATGTGAACTATGGTTGATAGTGTAACACATGACAGTTTATGAATCATGGTCACAGTACATTACGTGTGTGTGTGTGTGTGTCATGGTTACTGTGCTACACAGTAAAGTTTATGACCCATGGCTGAGGTGCACCAGATTACGACGAACTTTAACATCAGTCCTTCACCCTCACACCTAACACATTCATAATGGAATGACGGGCAGTTGACCAACCACTTGGGAGCGGGGGTCTTTCACCCCAGAATTCACCATTAAATCATACGGAGAATCAGCTTAAAAACGAACTAATGAGTCAAACGTGCTGTCAACATGACCCTTAGAACAATGCACCTCCGTGTCATAATACTTCATTATCTACGTTTTTCTTGGCTGATATTTGCAATTCAATTACTTTTATGAGCTAATGCAAAGTGTATTCAGCAAGGTAGGGTGTATTCAGTTCTATCTTCAGCGACCAGGCTATAATCGCTCTGTACTTGAATGTCTCCATCAAACAGTTTTTCACATACATTCCCATGTTAAACATACCACATACATGTAAAGTTTTGGTGTAAATGTTTAATATGGGTCTAGTTGATCTTCAGTATTGGTCTCCTTCACCTCAAAACTACTTCACTACCAACACCTGTTCCATCCCACTCCCCCGCCTATTACCCCACCCACCAGCCCTCTCTCTCTCTCACTTTCACTCTCCTTCCCGGTCTCGCCTGCTGCACACCAGCCCTCCCTACTCTCCCACCCCAACCTCTCACCGCATCAATTACACAATTCCACTGGATACCTCACACCCTTAGTCCTTTTATTCCTTTACATTTCCTCTTTTCTACCCATCACATGTGCTCCTCTTGGAAGACAATCATTATGTGCTACATTTCGGATATCCATAGTACTTTACGTTATGTGATCCGCACCATTTTGTGGTAGTATATCGCACGATTAGAGAAACTCAAAGGATGCGTACTTATTCACAGAGTTTCAATATTTTGGCAAATTCTATGATACTGAACCATATGCAGCGTTCTGCTATTATACAGTGCTAAACATGTAACATAAGCTTTTCCAAATTCTGCCATGTATCATGAATACTTACAAGGCAAATGCATGTCTATGAATACATTTGAACAAATGTCTTATGCATCATACAAAATCACATAATCGCCTTCATTCTATCAATCTCAAATACATTTTTCCATTTGTCTCTAAAGCAAATGTTTTCTGCGCCATCATGTGAAGCCTTCTAAGAATCTCTTGCTTAGCAGAGTTGGCTAACTAAATGCAATACTATAGGACGAGAAGCTGCTTTAGTAAGTAAACCACGAACTAAAATATCAAAATTCCAGGTGTATATATATATATATCATGTAAAAGTATCGAATTTTTTCCAATTGTTAGGCTACAGAGCCATGGATTCTTAAAGGACTTTGTACAGACAACAGTGAATACTTCATGAAAAAAAGATAAGATAATGCAAGTTCTTCGTTCACCTACATTCATCACTCCCCTTTTTCAGTTTCACGAAAAAAAAAAAAAGTGTTTCTGGAAGCAAAAAAAATTCCAAAGGGTATTCAAGGACAAGTTCTTATACCATGCCTAAACTTATATGGAACTCCTGCAGATATCATCTTTATTGCTGAAGAAAAATATCTGATGATAAAATGGTTCTGACACTCTTTATTGCTTGGACAACAAGAGAGATTACTTTATCCTGCTAGTGATCCAGTTACAGATTCTTGGATGTGAGGCCATAAAGAAAGGCTCCGTTAGTATTGGACTCACCTGCTCCAGGAACTAAGTGAACTGTAGGTAAAAGGTAGTGGGAGAAAAGATGAACAGGGGATTCAACTAGGAAATGGATGGGTACTGGCAGTACATGTTCCACTCTTAGGTCAAGTTACCAGCGACAATGAACCACCAGGTTCCGATAGGTTCTGTCCCAAATGCAGAGGTGTTGTTTGTATGTCATGAAGACTACAACTGCAACAACAAAGGGGTATACTTTGGGGAAATGGTGATGAAGAACGAGTGTTTATATGGTCTGTATACTGTGCTGCTACTTAAACTAGCCAAACCCACTAGGTTAAACTTCACATCTACGATGCTTTTAAATTTGGTAGTGTAAATCTCACAAATATTTCAAAGATACAAGTGGAGAAAAGGAATATGGCATAGACTCGAGAATTTCCGAGCCTTACGGAACAAATCGACCGATTCCGTGGCATCGTAAAACTACAGTCTCTCTATGGTTCGTCTTAATCATTAGTCTTGAAAAGTTTTGATCAGACTCACGTTAGGTACGGCACGACACAAAAAGGACCCAAGACTGCTAGTACACCACACAGCCAGGGACGGTGATCACCGTGATCGTTGTATCTTTAGTAATATGGTTCGTATACGAGTATGTTTCTGGTATCTTCGTCGTTTATAGAAGTTCCATGTATTTTAGCACCCTGAAATATATCTTTTTCGTGACTGGGTTGTATTCTTCTCCGAAAACAATCCACGTCGCCTTCTCTGCGCAGTAGCGATCAATCTTAGCGTCTAGGAGGAGAGCGCTCTCCCAGCGTGACGTGACACTGATAGAAAAATCGATCGAGGTCGTGGCGAGGAAACAGACCATAAAACTTCTATTATTATTACGAGGGAAAAAAAAATATATCACTTGTTGAAAGAACACAGACTGAGCTTTCACCTGCCAGATATTACAATACGTTAACACGAGGCAGAAAAATGAAAATGGGTTTTGCTTTACCTTTAAACCACACGTCTTTTAATTGTCAACATGCAATAGAAGGTAGTTATTCAAACTATAGGGAGTATTCGTTTTTCCTGCACTATGACAAGAAACTGTAGGCATTAAAATCTTCAGGATTTACAGCTGTACCAGTAAAGAATCTGATACAGGTAAAGACACAGCGAGTTAGCAGCGGATCAAACATAATTGATCAATTTTCATACGAAACAATGATTGAAATGACGTGAATCATCAGGTAGAGGAGAGCTAGGAGGACTGGCTGACTGGTGACTCAGAATCCAGTTGTGGTTTTCATCCTATGTATCGCCACAATTTCCATCATTGTGTCCTGATTCCCTAGCGCTGCTAGTGTCTCTCGCGTCGTCGGCGTACAGCTCGTGGCGTGTCAAGTTGCTCGTATATTTGTCTAAGTTACTCGAATGCAATTTTTTTTTCTTCGTTACCTCGCAGAACCCGTTTTTTATGGCTTCGCCTTAGGTCGGCGTGTGGCGGTAGTTTACGTATTAATGATACTAACGGCAGCCACTCCGGAGCTTCCAACTTGCACAAGAGAAACTCGGAACTTTTCCTTTCTTGTCTTTTTAATGATCACAAAATGGACTCACCTGGATGGGAAAGCTTTCTAACTCCGTAAAATGTTAGAGAAGACCTTTCCAAACTGACTGAGAAAGATGCAAGTCGTTTTGTTTTGTTTTTTTAAAGGAAATACCATCCTTTTGATCCTCCCATTTCCCACGAGTCTCGTCATTCCACGCCACATCTGCCCCTACTATCATCACACACATGCAGCTGTCCTTTAAAACACTACCCTCTCCATTTCCTTTTCCCATCAGTAACCTAGTTTCCCCAATACCCGGCGACTGGTCGCACTCCCGGAAATGCTGCAGACTCGAAGTTCCGATCCTGGTCTGAGTGTAACCCGAAGAGCGTAGTACCATAACAGGTACAGAACTGATCCTCAAGTACCATCCCTTGCTACAGTGCTGGCCTCTTGGTCTGGCGAGGAGAAATAATATTCTCCGCTACTTTTCATTTACGGGATCATGTAGCTGTACTCGCTCTATCCCCTCTCGAAATTTTCCTGAGAACTTAGCGACAGGAGATTACTTTGGATATTCATATGAATGTCAGTGTGCGGCCAGACCGAGTCAAACCAGGACATGTCTGGATGGTACATGTGTATTGCTCCTAACCTCTGAACACTGTCTTGGTTGCTGCAACGACCTAGCACTTCTACTCTCTCTCTCTCTCTCTCTCTCTCTCTCTCTCTCTCTCTCTCATCCTCTTCCCATCCTTGCTCTTCCCTCACCATCACAATTCTCCCCACCCCCCGCGTTCCCCCTCCCATCTACCATTTCCTTTCCCATCATCCCCATCCTCCTGCCAAACCCCCTTCTCACTACTTCCTTCTCCGCCTCCCCTGCGGGCATGTGGGGGTGGGGGATGGGGGAGGTAACCCTATGAATGGCCCCGCCCGGCTGTACCGTCTACTGTAAATTAACCCTTTGGCGTCCTTCCTGTGGGCAATTATCAGTTATTAACGAGAGTAGCGCCAGCGACCAGTGCGCTCCCCGTGTATGGCCAGTTAACCCGATAATTAAGAGGTAATGTTTAAGCGTGTGCGTGTGTGTGTTCCTGTTTATCTGTGTAAGGGAAGTTTATGTGTGCGCGCGCACGAGATGTACAGTGTGTGTGTACGTGTGGTTGAATGCGCGCGCGCGCGTGTGTGTGTGTGTGTGTGTGTGTGTGTGTGTGTTGTCTACTCGTGTGTCTTTGGACTCGTAGAATTCCGCTTAATCTTTCACACACACACACACACACACACACACACACACATTTGCGAGCAATGGCGCGTGTCTAAGAGAGAAGTCTTGTTCTGTTCGTACCCTGTGAACTGATGTACGTTCTGAGTTTCTCACAGAGACGCGATGAGAATATACCCATCAACACTCCAGGTACCAGTATATGGTGCTGGTCCTGAGTGTGAGGACATATGGAGGACATCAAGGTTAAATAGACGGTCGACACAAGATAACCCTGTGGCATTGTAGATGACGCTTTGTTTTCATGAAACTTTACTTTCCTTCTCTGTAGCTTCAATAGGAGGCCGTAGCGTGTGCATGTCCTGCTGACATGATAGAATAACCAGCAAATGAGGATTGCCACTTGGAAGGAGGACTATTGGAGCATTCATGCATCGGTCATGATTCATTTGCTGACAATAATACGGCCACGAGACTGACGCACAACCTCAGGATCTACTAGCCCTATTCTCTGGAAGGGACGTGGGATACGAAGATGAGGGTTCTAGGAGGATATTTTACGGGACGGAAAGAGGCAACGGTTACCGTAAACCTGGCTCGGTGTTAACACCAGTATCAGAGCAGACAAGTTATATGCAATTCAATTTAGGTTAATTCGATGCATGACCGAATTTTACTGACGGCTTATGGAAAAAGGAAGGTCGTATCTAATACCGTTATGTGTTAGTGGGATGAAATACAGTGAGACACAGATAGGTAGGATATATATATAAGCTTGTGGTGTGTGTGTGTGTGTGAGGTGTTGAATAGAGCATAATTACGGTAAATTGTAAGAAAGATTTTCGGGAGGATTTGCCTGGCTGGGCGAGGCGTTGTGGGGTTGGGAGTGGGTATAGTGAGGGAACCGAGACATGAGAGACATGGGTGGGATACAATGTAAGACGAGGAGGTTATAAGAGGAACTGGTCAAATTTCAGCGGGTATGGATCGAGGGCCTTCAGGACGTACTGATCATCGAAATAGGGAGGAAGGAAGCCAAGATGTGGATTAAGAAGGGGTAGAGGACAGATGCCCTATGCATAGGACGATGAAACAGTTGTTAATGAGTGGAATAAGCTGCCAAATAAGATAGTAAGTGCAAACACCTTACAATGTTTCAAGCAGAGATTAGATGTCTGCATATAGGAAACTGGGTGGGTTCACATCTCGTATGGGTCAAAAGGCCTAGTTCGATTTCCTTCCATTCATCTATTCTTCAAACAAAACATCCCTGACAATGACAGGATCTTACCAGTGGAAACCAGAATTTGGCAAGAAGGTGCCGCTGGGACGGGAAGTAAGACCACAGTTCTTGCCTAGAAGAGACGCGCGTCAGGAGAAGACAGAGGAAGACAGAACATACCGGGACATGATAGGAATGGGAGAACAGGACTTTTCGAATACGATGACCTGAGGAAGGGTGGCCAAACAGTAACTGTTGAGGTTTGGAATACATGGTCATTATAGGAAACGGTGGGTAAGGATGATGCTTGTTGGGTCAAATCATAAGGCAACAGGTTAGAAATGATAAGCTTCGACAAGACAAGACGTTGGTTGACATGACAGAAGAACACAAACATTTCTGGGACCCTATATATATGATAACAGAACCATAAGACGAAAGAACTGAAGCTGTGTAAATGGACTTCTTAGACCAGACAGGGAAAATGTGATGGGACAGATTACGAAATGAAGTTAACCGTGACAGGAAACTGATGGAAGGTGGGGTTTTAGAAGACAGCATTTACATGAAATGGGACAGAAAAGAAGAAACTTCTCGGAACAGAGCAGGGAGGCTTCTGATGAGTTGACAGTATATACGAGGCCAACACGACTATATGGAACAGGTAAGTCGGATAGTAGGACTTGTAGGGACACGAGAAGTTTACGTGGAGCACAACTTCCTGCGGAACCCAGCCAGATGCGGCAGTTCCTCTCGTAATGACCAGTTCTGAGCTTCCGTCAGAGGCCTCTGTACTACCTAGCCTCACCTAGTTCTTTTGCTCCGCTGGACACCAGTCTGCGTTACGACATACAAGAAATATACTGTATTACATTATTTAATTTTCTTATGTTAGCTGAGATGGTACAGGCAGCTGAGGCCCTAATCAAGGCCATTCCATTAACGCTACATATACTATATATATATATATATATATATATATATATATATATATATATATATATATTCATCTATATATATGATTATTACACTAAAGTGCACTTGGGAACTTATCGTGTTTCATTTTCCCCGTGGACTCATAGGAATATATATATATATATATATATATATATATATATATATATATATATATATATATATATATATATATATATATATATAATCTGATCTAGGTACCCATTGTATCAACCAACCCCTAGGGGTGGATGAACAGCTGTGTTGCCTGTGGACCAATTGCATTAACCAGGATTCGAACCTATGCGCTCTACCATGGGCGGCCCGTGAATGCTTTAAGGTCAGGAACGCTAACCGATACACCACGGGCATAATCAAATTTGGTATGAACCATTATGGTAAGTCTTGTTTACAATGTGAAGTATATCATAATTCCTATTTCCACTTCCTCGTTTCTGAAGTAATAATTACATAAAACAGCACAATTACACAAATTAACTATAGTTTCAAATAAAGGGTTCACAAATAGTACAGTATGAGCCTATATTCTTAGGATATAAAGACAAAGGGGAAGCATAAGCAGAGAATTGCACATTCACGTTCTTGTGCAGTGCACCAGAGCAGCAGTCAATTTCAGTATTCAGTCTACTTCTATAATGCAGGACACGAAGGTGTTGCAGGTTGTAGCCGGGACTGCCAAATGGATCACACAACACTAGTACTAACGCTCTGTCAATATGAATCAACATCTAATCCTTTCAAAAGTGGACAATTATATTTGAGTGGATGTATAAGGATGAAGCCATTTCTCAATTTGTTCCTGGTGCAATCTCGCTAAAGCAGGAAAAGGCGAGCAGTAATGATTATATATATATATATATATATATATATATATATATATATATATATATATATATATATATATATATATATTTCTTTCAAACTATTCGCCATTTCCCGCATTACCAAGGTAGCGTTAAGAACAGAGGACTGGGCCTCTGAGGGAATATCCTCACCTGGCCCCCTTCTCTGTTCCTTCTTTTGGGAAAAAAAAAAAAACAAGGGGAGGATTTCCAGCTCCCGCTCCCATATATATATATATATATATATATATATATATATATATATATATTGACACGCGCTTCATATCATCTGATCAAGTTCTTCATTAAGTTCACCTTAGGCATATAAAAAGGATAGACCTCTCTACTTCCTAAAAAAGCAGATCAGTGGCACTAGGCCTTGATTCAGGTCTAAAGCGTACTGGTTATCAACATATATTGGTATCAGAGGAAAATATCTGCCCTTAAGTCCAGGAGAACATAAGGCTAACTTTATAGCATAAACAACTGCACTCCATATTTGCTACGTTGTTTTTTTTCTTTCATTTTACGGAAAGAGAGTCAGTAAAGAGAAAATTACGTTACTTAAAGATTTACAGATCTTCAACGACACATATTGAAACAGTTGAACCCTTGAAAAAAAAAAATTAAACCGTTGGAATAAAATTCTTAGTTATCTAGAAAAAATTATGAACAACTTCGCGAAAATTTATACAAAAGACGGAGTAATTTTAATTACAAAAATACACTCAAAATCTTTTTGAAAATTAAAGGCATAACTTCCAGTCAACTGTAATCATGTAAATACAATATGTTCAAAGGCGTTAATGTATCGTTCATTCGTTACAGGTTACGACACATTCAAGACGAGCATCTTCATATAACTGACGACCATCTGGAGGCACACGCACAACGTACCCACATTACGTTTCTCAGCCACTCGTAACGATGCATTAAAGTGTTCACATTTGTATCAGTGTCTCGCTTCTCGATTATAATCATCAGCTCCTCCAGTACGGCCCTCATAATACAGTTATGACCTCCTAGGTGATAAGAATATATCTAATATTGGGATTTATCAAACTTCTACTGATCTGTCTATTGAAATAACTGATATCACAGAATAATTTACTGATTATGTCGTTTTAGAAATCACGCCTTCATATATATATATATATATATATATATATATATATATATATATATATATATATATATATATTTTTTTTTTTTTTTTTTTTTTTTTTTATACTTTGTCGCTGTCTCCCGCGTCTGCGAGGTAGCGCAAGGAAACAGACGAAAGAAATGGCCCAACCCCCCCCCCCCCATACACATGTACATACACATGTCCACACACGTATATATATATATATATATATATAATTATCCCTGAGGATGGGAGAGAAAGAATACTTCCCACGTATTCCCTGCGTGTCGGAGAAGGCGACTAAAAGGGGAGAGAGAGAGAGAGAGAGAGAGAGAGAGAGAGAGAGAGAGAGAGAGAGAAAAAAAATATACTCCCCTCCCGTTTATAATTTTCCAAAAGAAGGAATGGAGAGGTGGGTCAAGTGAGAATATACCCTCTAAGGCTAACTCCTCTGTTCTAAACGCTACCTTGCTAATGCGGGATAATGCGAATATGTATAAAAAAAAAAGAAAAATTATATATATATATATATATATATATATATATATATATATATATATATATATATATATATATATATATATTATTATTATTATTATATTATACTTTGTCGCTGTCTCCCGCGTTTGCGAGGTAGCGCAAGGAAACAGACGAAAGAAATGGCCCAACCCCCCCCCATACACATGTATATACATACGTCCACACACGCAAATATACATACCTACACAGCTTTCCATGGTTTACCCCAGACGCTTCACATGCCTTGATTCAATCCACTGACAGCACGTCAACCCCGGTATACCACATCACTCCAATTCACTCTATTCCTTGCCCTCCTTTCACCCTCCTGCATGTTCAGGCCCCGATCACACAAAATCTTTTTCACTCCATCTTTCCACCTCTAATTTGGTCTCCCTCTTCTCCTCGTTCCCTCCACCTCCGACACATATATCCTCTTGGTCAATCTTTCCTCACTCATTCTCTCCATGTGCCCAAACCACTTCAAAACACCCTCTTCTGCTCTCTCAACCACGCTCTTTTTATTTCCACACATCTCTCTTACCCTTACGTTACTCACTCGATCAAACCACCTCACACCACACATTGTCCTCAAACATCTCATTTCCAGCACATCCATCCTCCTGCGCACAACTCTATCCATAGCCCACGCCTCGCAACCATACAACATTGTTGGAACCACTATTCCTTCAAACATACCCATTTTTGCTTTCCGAGATAATGTTCTCGACTTCCACACATTCTTCAAATATATATATATATATATATATATATATATATATATATATATATTTTTTTTTTTTTTTTTTTTTTTTTTTTTTTTTTTTTTTTATACTTTGTCGCTGTCTCCCGCGTTTGCGAGGTAGCGCGAGGAAACAGACGAAAGAAATGGCCCAACCCCCATACACACGTACATACACACGTCCACACACGCAAATATACATACCTACACAGCTTTCCATGGTTTACCCCAGACGCTTCACATGCCTTGATTCAATCCACTGACAGCACGTCAACCCCTGTATACCACATCGCTCCAATTCACTCTATTCCTTGCCCTCCTTTCACCCTCCTGCATGTTCAGGCCCCGATCACACAAAATCTTTTTCACTCCATCTTTCCACCTCCAATTTGGTCTCCCTCTTCTCCTCGTTCCCTCCACCTCCGACACATATATCCTCTTGGTCAATCTTTCCTCACTCATTCTCTCCATGTGCCCAAACCATTTCAAAACACCCTCTTCTGCTCTCTCAACCACGCTCTTTTTATTTCCACACATCTCTCTTACCCTTACGTTACTTACTCGATCAAACCACCTCACACCACACATTGTCCTCAAACATCTCATTTCCAGCACATCCATCCTCCTGCGCACAACTCTATCCATAGCCCACGCCTCGCAACCATACAACATTGTTGGAACCACTATTCCTTCAAACATACCCATTTTTGCTTTCCGAGATAATGTTCTCGACTTCCACACATTTTTCAAGGCTCCCAAAATTTTCGCCCCCTCCCCCACCCTATGATCCACTTCCGCTTCCATGGTTCCATCCGCTGACAGATCCACTCCCAGATATCTAAAACACTTCACTTCCTCCAGTTTTTCTCCATTCAAACTCACCTCCCAATTGACTTGACCCTCAACCCTACTGTACCTAATAACCTTGCTCTTATTCACATTTACTCTTAACTTTCTTCTTCCACACACTTTACCAAACTCAGTCACCAGCTTCTGCAGTTTCTCACATGAATCAGCCACCAGCGCTGTATCATCAGCGAACAACAACTGACTCACTTCCCAAGCTCTCTCATCCCCAACAGACTTCATACTTGCCCCTCTTTCCAGGACTCTTGCATTTACCTCCCTAACAACCCCATCCATAAACAAATTAAACAACCATGGAGACATCACACACACCCTGCCGCAAACCTACATTCACTGAGAACCAATCACTTTCCTCTCTTCCTACACGTACACATGCCTTACATCCTCGATAAAAACTTTTCACTGCTTCTAACAACTTGCCTCCCACACCATATATTCTTAATACCTTCCACAGAGCATCTCTATCAACTCTATCATATGCCTTCTCCAGATCCATAAATGCTACATACAAATCCATTTGCTTTTCTAAGTATTTCTCACATACATTCTTCAAAGCAAACACCTGATCCACACATCCTCTACCACTTCTGAAACCGCACTGCTCTTCCCCAATCTGATGCTCTGTACATGCCTTCACCCTCTCAATCAATACCCTCCCATATAGTTTACCAGGAATACTCAACAAACTTATACCTCTGTAATTTGAGCACTCACTCTTATCCCCTTTGCCTTTGTACAATGGCACTATGCACGCATTCCGCCAATCCTCAGGCACCTCACCATGAGTCATACATACATTAAATAACCTTACCAACCAGTCAACAATACAGTCACCCCCTTTTTTTTTTTAAATTCCACTGCAATACCATCCAAACCTGCTGCCTTGCCGGCTTTCATCTTCCGCAAAGCTTTTACTACCTCTTCTCTGTTTACCAAATCATTTTCCCTAACCCTCTCACTTTGCACACCACCTCGACCAAAACACCCTATATCTGCCACTCTGTCATCAGACACATTCAACAAACCTTCAAAATACTCATTCCATCTCCTTCTCACATCACCACTACTTGTTATCACCTCCCCATTTACGCCCTTCACTGAAGTTCCCATTTGCTCCCTTGTCTTACGCACCCTATTTACCTCCTTCCAGAACATCTTTTTATTCTCCCTAAAATTTACTGATAGTCTCTCACCCCAACTCTCATTTGCCCTTTTTTTCACCTCTTGCACCTTTCTCTTGACCTTCTGTCTCTTTCTTTTATACTTCTCCCACTCAATTGCATTTTTTCCCTGCAAAAATCGTCCAAATGCCTCTCTCTTCTCTTTCACTAATACTCTTACTTCTTCATCCCACCACTCACTACCCTTTCTAAACAGCCCACCTCCCACTCTTCTCATGCCACAAGCATCTTTTGCGCAATCCATCACTGATTCCCTAAATACATCCCATTCCTCCCCCACTCCCCTTACTTCCATTGTTCTCACCTTTTTCCATTCTGTACACAGTCTCTCCTGGTACTTCCCCACACAGGTCTCCTTCCCAAGCTCACTTACTCTCACCACCTTCTTCACCCCAACATTCACTCCTCTTTTCTGAAAACCCATACTAATCTTCACCTTAGCCTCCACAAGATAATGATCAGACATCCCTCCAGTTGCACCTCTCAGCACATTAACATCCAAAAGTCTCTCTTTCGCACGCCTGTCAATTAACACGTAATCCAATAACGCTCTCTGGCCATCTCTCCTGCTTACATAAGTATACTTATGTATATCTCGCTTTTTAAACCAGGTATTCCCAATCATCAGTCCTTTTTCAGCACATAAATCTACAAGCTCTTCACCATTTCCATTTACAACACTGAACACCCCATGCATACCAATTATTCCCTCAACTGCCACATTACTCACCTTTGCATTCAAATCACCCATCACTATAACCCGGTCTCGTGCATCAAAACCGCTAACACACTCATTCAGCTGCTCCCAAAACACTTGCCTCTCATGATCTTTCTTCTCATGCCCAGGTGCATATGCACCAATAATCACCCACCTCTCTCCATCAACTTTCAATTTTACCCATATTAATCGAGAATTTACTTTCTTACATTCTATCACATACTCCCACAACTCCTGCTTCAGGAGTATTGCTACTCCTTCCCTTGCTCTTGTCCTCTCACTAACCCCTGACTTCACTCCCCAGACATTTCCAAACCACTCTTCCCCTTTACCCTTGAGCTTCGTTTCACTCAGAGCCAAAACATCCAGGTTCCTTTCCTCAAACATACTACCTATCTCTCCTTTTTTCACATCTTGGTTACATCCACACACATTTAGGCACCCCACTCTGAGCCTTCGAGGAGGATGATCACTCCCCGCGTGACTCCTTCTTCTGTTTCCCATTTTAGAAAGTTAATACAAGGAGGGGAGGATTTCCGGCCCCCCGCTCCCGTCCCCTCTAGTCGCTTTCTACGACACGCGAGGAATACGTGGGAAGTATTCTTTCACCCCTATCCCCAGGGATAATATACATATATATATACATACACACACACACACACATACACACACATACGCACATACACACACACACACACACATACATATATATACATATGAAAAATGTAAGAAACAATTTAGAAAACAAACTTTTAGCTTAAAATGAATGAAAAAATGAATGTCACATAATGGTTCAACCTCTGGCTATGGAAAAGGAAATGTACAATTTATTCACACAAACGTCAATAGCAACGTCAATATATATATATATATATATATATATATTCGACTGTGAAACTGCAAAACATGGTAACTGAGCATGGAATGGTGTGTGAAAGGAGCAAGTTGAGAGTAAATGTGAATAAAAGCAAGGTTATTAGATTTAGCAGATTTTAGGGACAGGTCGGGTTGGTGTGAGAGTTTGAATGAAGATAATTGGAGGAAATGAAGTCTTTTAGGTATCTGGAAGGGGGCTTATTAGTGAATGGAACCATGAAAGCGGAAGTGAGTCATCAGGTGGGTGAGGGAGCAAAGATTCTCGGAGCACTGAAGAATGTGTGGCGAGGGACATTGTTGAGGGCAAAAATGGTTATGTTTGGATATATAGTTGTCTCATTATTTTCACATGGACGCGAGGCATTGGCTATAGATTAGACTGTAGCAGAGGACTGTAGGTATGTGGGAAGTTAAATGTATGAGGACATTATGTAGTGAGGCGACTTAATCGAGTAAGTTATAAAAGGGTAAGAGAGATGCGTCGTGACAATGAGGGTGCAGTTGAGAGAGCTGAAGAGGGTGTGCTGAAATGCTTTGGACATATGGAAAGAATGGGTGAGGAATGGTTGAAAAAAGAGGAAATACATGTTAGAAGTACAGGGAACAAGGAGAACGGGGAGACCAAACTGGAGATGGAAGGGTGGAGTGAAAAAGATTTTGAGCGATCGGGACCTGAACATGCAGGAGTGTGAAAGGCGTGCACAGGATAGAGTGAACTGGAACGATGTAGTATACCGGTGTCGACGTGCTGTAAATGGACTAAGCCAGGACATGCGTAGTGTCTAGGAAAGGTCTGCAGGGGCTGGATGTCGATAGTGATCTTTGGTAGTGTACATTACACATGACAGCTAGAGAATGTATGCGAGCGGATGCGACCTTTATTCGTCAGTTCATCGTGTTACCTCAGTAACGCGGAAAAAGACGATCAAGTGTGAAACTTCCATATATATATATATATATATATATATATATATATATATATATATATATATATTCTTTTCATCTTATAAACCCGAAAACCTTTCTGTGAGGTCTCTGCAGCATCGAGTCTGCACTCAACGCAGAAAAGAAAGAAAAAAAAAAAAATGCGTACTCCTTGGATAAAGATTCTCCCACGAGAATGGACTTCTTTGCGATTACTGAAGATGAGCATCCTACCGAAAGTAACCTTTCGCTTGCGGTGTAACTTCTTGCAGATGGAGTTCGGAAGATTATATATATATATATATATATATATATATATATATATATATATATATATATATATATATATATATATATATATATATTATCCCTGGGAATGACAAAAAAAGAATACTTCCCACGTATTCCCTGCGTGTCGTAGAAGGCGACTAAAAGGGGAGGGAGCGGGGGTCTGGAAATCCTCCCTTCCAGTTTTTACTCTTCTAAATGAAGGAACAGAGAAGGGGGCCAACTGAGCATTTTCCCTCTAAGGCTCAGTCCTCTGTTCATGACGTTACCTCGTTAACGCGAGAAATAGCAAATATATACATCAATAGATAGATAAATGAATAAAGGTTTTGCTAACTAATGCATGAAATGTTGTTACGTAACCAGAAATAATTTATCAGTGGAATGCTAAGATTATTCGCCGTGAAGAAACACATCCAGTTATACGAGACTAATATCCGTGCCTGCATTCCTCACGTCTTATTTTCAATCAGAAATCTTTCGCGATATATCATTGTGATGTAGTTGATGTTCACTTCTTCACCCCCGCTGTACCTTTCCTATATGTTTATAAATCTTTGCTTCTCTCCTGCAAAAGCATCCGAGAGACAAACTTGCACAAGAGACCCAGCTTTAGTCTCTCATTTACCTGTGTATATATTCTCAGGTATGCTTATGGTTTTTCACAAGCACAGCCACAGTTACTCCTGGAAATCTATTTAAAAAAATCGCCTTCTTCTGCCTTTCTTAAGTTTCACAAACTTCCATCCCTCACGATATCTTACCCGTTTCGTTAATTCCCTTAACCTTATGCCCTATTTCTTTGTTTATATCAGCTACCATCCTATAACTTTTCTTCCTCAAATTTCGTTGTGTCTACCTTTATCCATGTTCTCTGTTAAACACGACATGTATCCTTCTATATCCACGTGTTGGTCTCAAGATAATGGGAGGCTGACATTTCTACGACGAGTCATTATGCCTAGCTGGGCACAAGGGAATCAACTAGAACGCTATATGTGAAAAGCACGTGAACAATTTCCTTATTCTTACATTATTTGCTACCTTATACTTGCAGAATTTCTCAACCTTATACTTACATAGTTTCTCTACCTTATACTCACAATTTATCTACCTTATATCTACATAATTTCTCTATATGACAAGATGATTTGTTACAGCTGATGAAGTTAAACAGTTACTAATATTAGCCTGGAGGTTGTTTTAGACTGACTGAATTACTGCATGAAGAGGTGCATTTAGCACTGCTGAATATTTATGCCACCAAGGGAGGATACGAACCCACAACCCTATAATAATCCACCATGGCGGAAGTGTTTAATGGGGAACATCACTTTACGTTAGAATCATTAGTTTCCTTTTGTTCCCGGTTAATAACATCTGTAGTATTGACATTTATAAACCTTCTCCTACGTTGAAAACTTTATGAATAATGCTTTTAATAAAGTGAGCATATATATATATATATATATATATATATATATATATATATATATATATATATATATATATATATATTCTCTTCCTCTATATTTCTATCATTTCTAGCGTTAAACAAGTCCGCTAGGTAACCTTCTATATTCATGAACCAGTTACATATAAAGTTTTTCACAGAGTGCAAAGCAACTTAGAGGTGATGAGAGAAGTACTTCCTGGCATTACTCTATCAAGCACCCTATTGCACCCTATTAAGTCCTTAAGTAAACACATCTCAAGTATGAAATAAGAAGCTCCACATGGTTGAACCACGCAACCCCTCACTCTATGGCTTCCCTTTGGCGGAGTCTGATGGAACGGACGCTGGCAGAACCGAGGCAGACGGACCCGCGAGCAGGTGGTATTGTCCCTACCTACCTACCCACCCATCCACATACAGACCTATCTACCTTCGCGAGGGGAACAAAATTCCCCTTCGTCAGTTCTAGCTCCCTCCTTCCTCTCGTATTTCAGCCTTTAATGTAAGATGCGAGACACAATTAAGAGTTCTCCAGACACTGACTACAATCAGAGAGCACACGCCGCTACTCGACATTAAGGCACAAGGGAAATATATGTCATAAATAAGGGGAGAAATTGGGGTAAGGGGGGAGGAACTTTTCACCCCTGAGCACGTCAGCTGTGTAGCGACTGGCGACCCCAGCTGTCTGCTGACACGTGTCCTAGGCTCAGTCTGGGCAAGTCCAACGTCATCCACAGACGCATGCTTGAAAAGAGGTTGCAAAGCTGTGATTAACAGAACCAAATTGGTCAATGGTTTGTTGGTTGTTTGGGCTTTAGTTCTATCAACTGCCCAGGGTCATTAAGGCCGTGAACGTCAAGCTACATCCATCAACCGAAACATCTTTAACACCTTCTTCAGGTGTTAAAGATAATTCTAAGACCACAAGTGTACACTCTCACTATACATGTGGCCCATATGGTCAATGAAGACTGTTAAAGGTTATACAGCATCGAGACGGATGACAGTTGATACAAATAAGGATATTATAGTTGATATATATGAGCAAATTATGTGTAATTTCCAATGAAATGACTAATCAGATGCCCATTACAACATTTTATTGGTAATCATCATTTCTCCTCCAGGAAGGAAGTCAGCAGACAGACAACATCCTCATGACAAGTTTGATGATATAACTAGTGATTATAGGGACTGTAAGGGTAACTATGGATACAGAAGTAGAATCTGATTACAGGGATCATGAAAATAACTACGGACGTAGAATTAAGAGTTCCATGTTTTAAGCATGTTCATTACCTATGTCGTCAAGAAAAAACATAAGTGGCAGAAGTTTCGATCACACAAAGATAATCATGGGAGATTTTGTTTACGATGAAGTAGATGACTACGTTAGTACATATATATCGTAACGTAATGAAATTTATATCTGATAACTAGTTCGAAAGATGTATAATGCAAGCTCGTATTTTCATGATGTGCAGCGTCTATAAAAGATATGAAGCAAAAAAATTCTAAGACACAACAGACATCTTGTAATAGACCTGATTACCCACGAATAAACACGACGTCAAAATAATATGTATATTCTAACCATCGTTGTTTTAGCTCAGGGGAGAGTTCTGACCACCGTATCATGTTATCGCCATAATATGAATTTAATGTTTCTGGACTCGTAGCTCAAGATATACAGATACTTATCAAAGAGCAGTTTGAGGTATTATATATATATATATATATATATATATATATATATATATATATATATATATACATATACTATCCCTGGGGATAGGGGATTAAGAATACTTCCCACGTATTCCCTGCGTGTCGTAGAAGGCGACTAAAAGGGGAGGGAGCGGGGGGCTGGAAATCCTCCCCTCTCATTTTTTTTTTTAATTTTCCAAAAGAAGGAACAGAGGGGGCCAGGTGAGGATATTCCAAAAAAGGCCCAGTCCTCTGTTCTTAACGCTACCTCGCTAACGCGGGAAATGGCAAATAGTTTAAAAGAAAAGAAAAGAATATACATATATATATTACTAATTTATCTAAGGGATTACAATCGTGCGAGCCAGAAACGGAGACACAATTCCCGTAGAGTTCGTCACAAGAGTAGTCATTCCCTTCCTTTACACCTTGACCAACCGTTCTCCAGAGTGGAAGGTGACCAGTGGCCAGGTGCTGGGTCCTCCACTGGAGGGTGGGAGTTGATCAGTGGCCAGGTGCTGTTTCCTCTGGGGTCAAAAGTGGCCAAAGACCAATTACTGGGTCATCTATGGTGGGAGGTGACCAGTGACCAGGTGTTGGGTCATCCACGGCAAAAGGCGACCTGCATCTGGTGTTGGTTCCTCCAATGTGGGAGATGATCCTCAATACGGGTGGGAGGTAGACGCTGGGTCTTCCAGGGTGAGACGTGACCAAAGACCAAACGCTGAGTCATCTAGGATGGGAGGTGACCAGTGACTAGGTGTTGGGTCCTAAAGGGTGGGAGATGACCAAAGACCAACTGCTACGTCATCTAGGGTGGGAGGTGACCCGCACCAGGTGCTGGGTCCTCCAGTGTGGGAGATGACCCACACCCAAGGTGGGAGGTGATCAGTGGCCAGTTGCCGGGTCCTCCAGGGTGAGGGATGACCAGTATCCAGGTGTTGGGTTCACTTTATCGTAATATTGGCTTATTTGTGTCCTCACCCTTCGAAAGGTGTCTATTGTCTCTCCTCTTTCACTACACGGCTTTCTTAAACTATTTTTTCTAATGCTGGTTATCAGGATGGATGACACGTGTGTAAATGCCACTCTTCAATGGTAAAGACTATATGTTTCACTTCTGCATTGTCGATATTGGCATTCTTGTCACGAACATTTCTTACGAGACTGAGGACATATGACGGAGCGTTGCTTTGAATATTAACTTGTTGGTCGACTTCAGTGACAATGTTCTTTCATCTTTAATATAATGGCTTAGCAGCCATTTTAACAAGTATAGAGGTTTTTGGATTAGAAAATGGTTACATAGATTTCTTACCTTATCTGGCTTGGTATAGGATGACGAGGGCACTGCAGACCACTGGTGTATCCTAATATAGCTGTATCCTGCTTGCACAGTGTTTTATCACACGTGAGAGTAAATCAAGACTTGAGTTCGGGGTTAAGCTATATCAACAAGAATTAACCAAGGTTCGCGATTCTTTTTTTATGGTCTTTAGAACTAGTTTCTTCAATATGAAACTCACAGTTTTAAAGGTCCATCCCACAGTGTCAAGATAGACTAGAATGCTGTAAATCCGTGAAATGATATTGAATATTTTGCTGTGAAACTAAAGGATTTCTTGCATGACTTTACATGACTTGCAGTCCCGGCATCTCGCGCTAAACTTTAAGTTGAGCTCACTTCTTGGTCACGTTGAAATCACAGAGTTCAGTCCACTGGCTGAATTTACCATCTTATGGAATACAAACGCAATATCGACGTTGGAATTCACATACGATATTCACCTGAGAAGACTAGAGTGAACATACATTCAAGTCCTGGAAAAGACGGCAAACGGCACAAACTTCTAACACAAGAAACAACAACTGCAATTTTGACTGTCCTTCAGAGATTCTCAAACATATTCAAGAAACTATGTATACACACACACTGAGTCACTTTGTTAGTCCGTAAGCTACCCGCCACATATGATTTTACACTGCGTCAACCAGACCACTGTAAATTAAGAGAGCGGTCACTCCGTACAGCTTCGCTACTAACTGTTTACCGAGTGCTGCTCCGGAGGTGGATCACCTCTGGTGTAGGGCTTATCTTTCCAAACACAACATGGAACCGTTTCACGGAACCAGAGGATAATAAATCCGTTCTGGAATGACTTCCTGAACTGAAATCATTCAAATATCTATGGAGAACCAACGGATAAAAGTCTCCTCAATATCCCTCTGAGTGGTTAAGAGACTTTTCAAGGGCCAA
This sequence comes from Panulirus ornatus, assembly GCF_036320965.1. Classification (NCBI taxonomy): domain Eukaryota; kingdom Metazoa; phylum Arthropoda; class Malacostraca; order Decapoda; family Palinuridae; genus Panulirus; species Panulirus ornatus. The sequence continues at coordinate 35,490,480 of NC_092241.1, read as the reverse complement.
GTCTTACGAGCAGGCTTATCCAGTGGGCACTAAGGCACTAGGACACGGACAGGATCGATCTGATGGGACTGCAAGAGCAATTGTAACGCGCGACTTGCCGAGCGAGCGGCTGCCACGCAACTGTGTGAAGAGAGCGGGTCCCCACGACCGCCCTGGAGTACGCTGCTCGACCCGCCTCCTTCGCCTCGCATGCACCGCCCCTGCCCCAGGGGCCCGCCCACGCTTACTTCCCCCCACGACCCGCCCTATTCCCCCGTCACGCTTCCCAGCCATTCTACCAGACACTCACACTGCCAGAGTCGCTCCAGTTGACTTCAATTGCCTCTTATGCTTCATGCATCTTTCCTTTTTCATAGCCTTCAAATGCCTCTGGGTGGAAGTGTATCTGGGTCGGGATTATATAGTCATGCAGTAATTTCTGGACATGTAAGGGCTAGTAGTAGTCTCAAATGCAGGTAGTGGCGCTGGTGCGGGCGGCAGTGAAGGGATACTGGGTGCTGGAATGAGGGAGTGCATGTCGCGTTGTAGTTCCGCCCTCAAGCAGTCGGCCACTTACCCTCCCACCCCCCAGTCACCCTCCGTGACATCCGGGAATGAAGGAGTGACGTCAGCATAGTTCCCGTCCCCCCGCGCCAGCAGCACACAGTAACCCCACGAGGCGCCCTCCGCTCCACTCCTCCATCAGCCATCTCCGCCGCTCTCCCCATCGTCGCAATCTGTCGCGCCGCCCTACTAACAGACTCCACGTCAACTAGGAAATTAGCATCCGAGTATGAAATAACTTTAGAGCAACGTTTTAAGCCAAGATTTTTAATCAATGTTCGAATTGGGGGAAAAAAAAAGTAAATTACGTCTGAGCACAACACTTCGCATTCTCATCAGTGCTATGATGACTTATGATGTCCTTTTCGACAGAGTGATCCCGTGTGTTTAAGTAACACATCCTCTATCAGTGTAACTATAATGAATTATTCTATTTGTCCAAAGATAACGTTACTTTATGACCTGCTTCTCAAATACCTTTGTCTTTCTCCTTTTTTTCTATTTCACTGGCCATCCTTGATCATCCCCCTCAAGCCTACAATGTATGACTAATTTCGATTTATGTAAGTAGTATTTATTACCGTCACCATTTGAAAAGTAATTTTTCCCAGTGCTGTTACCAAACTACTGCCATACTGTCACCTCTGTAACCCAGTTTTGTGCCCATATATGTTATCACCCCATGTAAATGAGCCATACTTTGTCCCATCTCTCTTGTCACAACTCTGTCAATCTGAGACTCTCCTTTTGTTATCACAGGAGTTACTATCAATGTCTATCTTAGCTTCCTTTGCTTCGTGTCTGATTTTGCTGCTGAAAGGGATACTCTATCTAAATTCTAGAAACTGTAAAGACCTGTCACCGTTTGGTTTCTGCATCTAAAAACTTACTATGGAAAGGAGGAAGAGTCATACGAAAATCTTCTCAGTTACCAGTCCATTCTCTGTGTTTTACTTGAAAAGAAGAAAGTCTGATATGATCCCGACAGTGTTCGTGTAGAACCGATAATCGGTTTGACGAATGAACTATATTCTAATATTCTAAGTCGGCAGCTTGGTCCCAGGAGTCACTCGGTATCCCTCCTGAATGGTGAACTTCCCCAGCTGCCACCCCTCCCATATACTTGTATCCCTTGACTTGGAAAGTCCAATACTGTCCAGCGATGCACTTTCTGCACAAGACCCTGGAAACATACCCCAGTACATGCGTCTATGACAACTACTATTGCCATACTTTAGTAATTCTGAGTTTGAAAGAAAAAGAATTACATATGGAACGTGTTTTCTCTTATAACGAGAGATGGAGGCTCCGAGGAGACTTCAATGCTAACGGATAATAATCCAATTTTTCCTTCTAAAACAGATTTATGAAAGTGAATATTTCTGTAATTGGAAGTATGATATCAACATTGAATATCTATTATAAAATGTTGGTAAACCGTTGTTAACACTGCATAACAACAATAACTGGGAATCGACACCACCAAAACAAAAGTGAAAATCAAAGATACAATATCTACATCTGCCAGATGGCAAGTCCCAAAAGGAAGTCCTAACCACCTGCAAATGTATATTACATATCTTTCCTTTTTCTTAAGCCTCTTAAAAACAGATGGTATAAATCCAAGCTCTACCTCTAACAGAACGTAAAGGTGAACGTTTACCCTTCGCGTGGCGACCACGGAGGGACTCATCCTACACTAAAGGACTAAGTAGCATTTGTTGTTAATATAAACAAGTTCACACATCCATGAAGAATACTTCATTTTCATTCTTCATACTATATTCTAACAGTGTTAATGCTGACTTTTGACAATCCCCTGGGATGCTTCACTGGCACGTTTCATGGTTTCATAGGTTTGAAGTTCCAGTTTATTATGGAAACTTAGTGCATATTTACCTCATTTGAGGAAACATAGGTTGTAGCAGGGGGTTTGGTTCGGTGAGCTGAAGGATTTTTCGGCATACCGTCATCCCCCTGACAACACGCAACCAGTGGAAGGTGGCGCTACCAGCACACTCAGGGCTCCCTGGCTGGCCGGTGTCTCTTGGCCAGGACAGTCTGAGTATCCAGTGACGGCCAGCTTGGCCAGCACAGGGGTGGGGGACTTCCCTTCTTGCTGTCCTTGTCTTGGCAAAGACAAGCCAGGCATCCAACGACAGGCAGCTTCCTCTACTCAGATAAAGATTCTCTGGTCTGCTGTTCTCATCCTAGCCCGGACATGGATTCCATTCACAGGCAGCTTGGCCATTACATCCGGGGATTCCCTGTTTGCTCTATCCTCACCCTGGCCCGAGCAGTCCTCACACCTGGTGACGGGAACCATGGTTCGTACACCTGGGAAAGTCCTGGCCGGCCCCTCCCTACCATAAAAGGGTCGACCGCCAGTGATGAGCAGCTCTGCCAAACCATTTATGGCAGCAATGCATCGTAATGACGGCCAGAGCCTTTTAAACCTCCTTATTTGAAAGCTATACACGTACGACAGTGATAACATCTATACCAACGGTATTCTGGCCTCATGGTCCTTAGCAATGTAGTGGAGTTTTTTCTCTTGACTTGTATAACTAATAAAACGTCTGTGTAACTTATTCAGGTTTATGATTATATAAACAAAATTCTACCTTTTTTTTTTGTTTTCGGGAGCTCGTAAACGGGAAGTATTTACCAACACACGGGCGATCCCATATCATGATTCTTTTTTTCTATCTGCGACTGCTGGCGACTTCTCTTGCCTCTCCCACACGTTACCGGGGAGGCTCGGCCCCACGACGCTCAAGGACGGCCAGTCACCCGTCACCATCCTTACCACGACCTCCTCCCCCACGCTGCAAGTTCGATACACAGCGGTTGTGTGTCCTAACGACCTCCAACACTAGATGTGTTCTGCAGTAATGACCATCAATGTTACCATACCAGTTTGCAGCTACAAATCACCCGACCTCATACCACCGTTACCCCTTCCTTTGAAATAGGACCTCCGAACATAGAAACACGATCGCGTCCTTGAAGTGATCAAGATAGATGTTTACAGAGTTCGGGGACACAGTATGTGAATAATGTTAAGGACTGTTTTCTGCGTAGTAAACACGGTGTCCCCAGCCTTCCTGTCGCATAAGTATCGTCTACAATATCCTTTGTTATGTCCAGGTAGTGTGGCAATCTTCTGTTTATTACCCTGGTTGTACACATGAGGAAATATTCATCTATTTTTTTTACGGTTCGAGAGAATTCCACTGTTTAACTAAGGACTGAGCGTAAGTGAGGCAAGAAACACGTTGTCTTTAGTTCAGCATTCATAGGTTCGTCCGTAAGAATAGATGTAATACAGTGTGAGCGGCACAATCACAAAGGTTAACTTGATAAATTAGGTTTCGTTAACAGACGAATGCAATTTCAGGGCAGTTCACTCGGTCTGTCAAAAAGTTACATATGCAATGCAGTCTACCACATGTTTACATGATCATCTGGATGTTCAGCGAGGGTGATATCCACTTTAGTGATTCAGTGATCTGCTAAATCAAAAGTCTGGTTTCAGTAACCCGATCCGCTCTGTAAGCATCAAAAGGTAAGTCAAGTGTCAAGCAGAGATTTAATTTTTTCTGCAATACCATCCAAGATTTTAATATACAAAATCTGAATATCGCTGATGACCGAGATGTGAAGGAACGTGGACATGTGGACAGAGGTAGTAGCTGTAAAGGATATTCATATTCAGCGTGAGGCACTGGACGGTTCCTACTCTGATAATCTAACTTCACGTGGTTATTATGTTAAGGCTGTGCCTTTTGGATAGACTGAGAAGCAAGATGTTTTATATTATTACGATTGGATCAACACGCTGTCTTACATTGGCTAATTTTGCATTAATCTTACCGATTTTACTTGTACCGTTCTGTGGAAAATAAACGATTTTATTTCACCATGTACCATACAGTGATTGCGATGGAAATTCTTGGCGTGCGATATATATATATATATATATATATATATATATATATATATATATATATATATATATATACCAACCAAATGCCGTCACTAACTAAAGAATAAACATTTACCTTTTCATCAGCTTAATCAGACGCGATCACTACAACGATCCTATTGAGATATCTTTTTTCTGTCTCTAATACAAATAACACAATACAGACCGAGGGATACCTATAAAACTGAGAATAGGATTGCATCATGTATTCATTATGTGGAAACACGTCATAACACATTCCTAAGAGGGTAAGATCATTCATATATTCATAATTAAAATGACCACTTTATCCCTATCACAGACCCAGGTAGTCCACCACTGGTGAGGAATGGGGCTCTCGCTCTTTTATAGGACTATTTACCTGAAGAAAGACGATTTACTGGAGGATAAAGGCGACACACAGAGACAGTTCCTGGCAATGAGTCTCTAGGGAGCATGAGCGATGCCTCTCCCCAACACGATTAACACGGCGCGTTGGTGATGCGCAATGCGTTGCTCTGGCCTCCACTCATTCCGACATTCGAACGCCTCTGGTCTTACCTAGAATAATTTCTTGAGACTTGTAGATGGCCCTTGAATATCTATCAATCGTAACGATTCATCCACTAAAAAGGAAATTGGAATAAAGGAAGCACTTTATACCGTTAAGACAAAGACACAATAGATTATGAAGTAGAGAGAGAGGGACCTTGAAAGTTATGATTTATGGGTCTAATTATGAGGAATTCAATACCAACGAGGCCGGAAGCTATATATCTAATACTATGGATAAGGCATCAGGGGAGTTGTAATTAGCATGACTTGCTCCATTTCAATATCTATGGCTTTCTGACCCACATCTCTACTGACTCTCCGTCCACTTTCTGAGCTTTAGATATATTCTGCTACAATCAGGTGTTTATCCTCCAGCAGGAACTGTTTAATATCTTCTCTCCAAATGTAGCGCGGGATCCTGTAACGTACCGTTGGTCCCAGTTGACTAGGTAAATCGATAACAGATCGAGAACAGAGGATCCTCACACCAGTCCGGGTAATTAACTGGACCACACGCAGATGCTTTGCATACCGACCGACCTCATTTATAGCTCTTTAACTTCTGAGTGGCAGGTTAGCCACAACCCGCTGTGTGGATACTGTTTGGCGGAGCTGATAA